>NC_091951.1:222524439-222644439 GCF_031021105.1 Erythrolamprus reginae | reverse complement strand
TGATTGCAGAAAATATGACTTGAGCAACAGAGTGGTCAACGCCTGGAATGCTCTACCCGACTGTGTTGTTACATCAAATCCTCACAACTTCAATCTTAATTCATTTACTGTGAACCTCATCCCATTCCTAATAGGTCCACAAAAGGGATGTATGTAAGCGCACCAGGATGCCTACTGTCCCCATTTATTTGTATTCTTTTGTTTCATTCGCATCCATGTTCATATTCATACCAGCTATCTTGTACATGTTTAACAAACAAACAAACAACAATCCCAGGAGCTCCACAATCTGAGCTTTTGGAATATCTGGTAAATGATGGCAGCAGAAAAGGATCACAATGGAAGGGCACCACCGGTAGTGGTTTGCTACTGGTACTGTAAAAGACAGCGAACCAGTAGCGATCACTGTGCGCATCATATCGGTAGCGGCAGTAATAGGAATCCGCCCCTGGGTACTACAGGTTAAAATGTCCTGTAGGCATAAAGGTTTTTAGTGTCCTCCCTGATTAAGTACTTTAGTTGTAATTGGAAAGATAAATAGATAATCATAAGCTTGCCTGGTTTGTCTAAAAAAATAAATACAGATGCTCCAAAAAAAAAAAGATCTCAAGGAGGGAAATCTAGTAAGATCTTTTTAGATCCAGTATGTCTCTCCCTTGGTGATCCTAAGTGGGTCACAACTGCTTCAAAATAATTTTAAAAATAACTACTGGATACCCTTTTTGGGTTTTCTGCTGACACCAGGGCTGAAATTTATTTTTGTGGGGAGGAATTTGTTTATAGATAACAGATGGGATAAAGAGATAAATGTTTGTAACTTTAGATAGAATGAATAGTTATTAATTTTTTTATATTTATTGTGGCAGACGTTGGATGTCACTTTTTTGTATATTTCTTTTCTCTTTATTATTTATTTATTTTATTTATTTACTATAATTGTTAAACAAGTATAGAATTATAGTTTGTATTAACATAACAAAGAATAAAGAAGTGATATAGTCTTACACTTTTTAGCAATAGTAATAGCACTTATAGATACCCCTTTAGATACTTTACAGCCCTGTCTAAGTGGTTTACAGAGGCAGCAGATTGCCCCCAACAATCTGGGTCCTCATTTTACTCACCTCGGAAGGATGAAAGGCTGAGTCAATCTTGAGCAGGTAAGAATCAAACCCCTAGCAGTGGAGCAGAGTTAGTCTGCAATACTGTATTCTAACCGTTGCGCTGCCATAAGACTTGTATTCCTATATTCTCTTTTCTTTCTTTCAGTTTAGTTTGCATTGCATTTTACTATAATAATAAATTATAATATGCATATTAAAATGGAAGCAATCCTTTTCATTCATTTCAATCAGACAAGTGGAAGTCTTGTAAACACCATTACACAAGCCAAATTATAAATTGTTCACCTACATCCCCTGCCTCCATCATCCATTTTCCTCCCTTACCCTTTCAAAAACTTACTTTTAACACCAGAATAGCCACAGGTAAGAGAGTTTGCTCCAGCAGGGATTTTCAAGAGAATCTGGAATGTATACAAGCACTTTGTAAGAACAGGAGCTCCTGAGTTTATGGAGAATAAATGCCACAACCTTAATATACTACTACAAGAGATTAAAGCTTAACTTCTGCAATAAACTTTGTACTGTTTACCCTGTTCTGAAAATGCTTTGTCATGCAACCTCCAGCACCCTGGAAGTTTTACAGAAGCAAGGATGATGCAGTGTGGAAAAAAATGTGGGCCGTGCTTTTGACATTGGGAAAGCCTGCATATTTTCAGAGCATGTAATGATTGGCAGATTTCTTCAGAATCTATTACTTAATCCCAGATGTTTAGACTTTTATGAATTAATTAGCACACATATTTATACCAATTAAATGGTTCCTCATGCCATACATTCTCCCTGCTAGAAGCCTGCTTGTTAAGGCAAGAGGGGCTTTTTACGAGCAGAACTGCTAGAGGAAAAATGCTATTGTAGACACAAGAAATCATGTACCTTTCCAAGCAGGAGAAGGCAGTTCAGAGGTGGGATTCAGCAGGTTCTGGCCAGTTCTGACAAACCGGTAGTAGAAATTTTGAGTAGTTCGGAGAACCGGTAAATACTACCTGTGACTGCCCCCTCCATCTATTCTCTTGCAGTAACCTTCCCTTGCCATGCCTACCAAGCCACGCCACACCTATCAAACCATGACCACAGAACTTGTAGTATTTTCTTTTTGAATTCCACCACTGATGCACTTCTTAAATTGCAGGTTAACAACCCTTGTAAGATTATTCATCCGCTATTAGTACATGCAATGAAAATGGCACCAATTTCATCCCTTAGATTCTCCCTACATTCCCTGGAAACCGAGCATTTCTCCCATCTCCATCCCAACTCAGAGTCATTATTTACATTTTATTTATTTGTTTGTTTGTTTGTTTGCTTGCTTGCTTGCTTGCTTGCTTGCTTGCTTGCTTGCTTGCTTGCTTGCTTGCTTGCTTGCTTGCAAGAACTCTGTTTCCCAGAAAGGCCAGAAGGTCAATGTTCCATTGCAGGGGCATTGGTCATACTTTCTTTCTTGAAATTTCATCTCTTGACAATAATAAGCCAAATAAACAAATAAAGAATCCACCTTTAGAAAAGTTTTAGATGCAGAGTGTGAATGTTTTATACAATGGAGAAAACTCTTTGGCACATGGCTATATACTCTCCCTTATTTTATTTTCTTTGTTCAACCCATACATACATACATACATACATACATACATATATACATACATACATACATACATACATACATACAATCATCACTTAAAGAACTACATGTTTATCCTGTTTTGTATTGCTGTTTATTCTTGCCTTGGTTTAGACCCGCAGAAACATTTGGGTGCTGAATTTTCTATATTGTTGAAGATATTTCAGGAATAAATGAACCACTAGGTGTCACCATACCTTCACAGATCTGTTTTGGTAGCCTACTATTATTTGATTATTGAGACATAAGATTACTCATTTGTGTAAGTAAATCCCCTGAACTATTTACTTAGTTTTCCTCACTCTGTTGTTGCATTCGATTATATGTTCTTTTCTTATAAGTATCTTCATTTTAAATCACATCTCCTCACAATGTTCCCTCTGCAGCATATATTTCTTTCTTTGGTTTCCTTTCCCATGGAAGCTTACAATTATGCTGGTAATATTTCTGGTTTAGAGTCTCTCTCATACATTCTTTCTTTCGGAATGTTTGGCAAATTTCCCCATAAGCACAAATATAAATTTCACAAGATTATAGATGTTAAGTGATTTTTTAAAAAACCAACCACTACGCAAAGTGATAAACAAAATGCCAAGCCCAATGTAGGTTTACGTAATATACAAATGAAAATAAAAAACTTCAAAAAGAAAAATCATTATGGGGCAAAATGTTTGGTAGAATTAGATTGTTTGAAAGTCTTTATCTTATCATCTAAAACAGAGGTGTTAAATTCGATTCCATTGAGGGTCGCATCAGAGTTGTGTTTCACCTTGGGAGGCTGGGGTGACCCGGGCCAGGGTGGGGCTTGGCCAGCTTGTCTTCACTTTTTGTCATGGGCGCCTGTGGTGGCTGGTGAGTTGTGCCAGCAAAAATGGGCTTCCAATCACCATTTTCGGTTGGGATGGCCTCCTGCAACCCTCTGCCAGTGAAAACAGCAAAGGGCTCATGGCACACAGCCCTCCCAAGCTCTGTTTTCACTGGCAGAGGGTTATAGGAAGCTGTCCCAGACAAAATGAAGATTGGAAGCCTGTTTTCGCTGGTAGAGGCACCACGGGCCAGTCCTTTGCGCTTTCTAGGGCAGCCCCATGGGCCAGATCTATGCAACCTGGGTACTGAATCTGGCTTGCAGGCCTTGAGTTTGACACCCTGGTCTAAAGCTTCTACTTCAAATGTCTGCTAAGAACACATGTTGTTTTCTGCAAATCAGGGTTTGTTATTCAATGCAGTTCAACATTTAAAGAAGCATAGCTCAGACTATTGCTATGATTTTTTGCTCCTATATTCTACAGCATTGGGCCGAGCACTTCCAATCTGTTTTGAACTGCCCATCTTCCATCAACAATGAGGCTATCGACAGAATGCCCCAGGTAGGTATCAACCACTGCTTGGACCCTCACCATCAAAGACCAAAACTCTACAGGCCTGTTGTATGCCAGTGGGACTTGGACTGTATACAGGAGACATGTTTTGGAATTGAACCACTTCCACAAACAGCTGTAATTGCATGGGGGATAAAGGAAACGAGGCAAAGACAGGTTGAAGGCCTCCTTCAAATCGCTCGAAGTTGACACCACCTCCTGGGAAACCCTGGCACAAGACCAACCAACTTGGTGCATACTGATCCACCAAGGCTGCCAAACACAGGAGGCCAGAAGAACGTTCATAGCAGAAGAGAATCGAGCACTCTGCAAAGCCAAAGCTGCAAATGCTGCGACAATGGTGCCCAGACATATCTGCCCGACATGTGGTAGAACATTTTGTGCCCACATAAGCCTTACAGTCACCTGCAGATACATTGCATACAGTCCACAAACCATTATATGTCAAGGTCCTGATTAATTTGGTGCCTCTAGCAGAGAGGAAAATTGCCAGAAAGGAGAAGGTGTTTACTAGAACAAGGCTGCCATGCAGAGGAAGACAGATATAGTCCTTGACTTATGACCACAATTGAGTCCAAAATTTTGGTTGCTAAGCAAGAATGTTGTTAAGTGAGTTTCACCACATTTCATGACATCTCCTGGCTCTAACAGTCATGTGCAAACTAGGGAAGTACATCTGAAGGCCTGTGTAATGTTCTAATGTACAGACGTTATGGTTAAAAGTGTGGCAGAAAGAGGACTCTTGATGTGTTTTTCCAAATGTAAGTGAGGTTGAAGGTGTATAGTTTTAGAAGAGGGGTGTGCCTCTGTGCCTCTGTGTATGTGTGTGTGTGTGAGTATATGTACGTACACAAACAGTATATATAGTAGATAATGTATATTTTTGTGTGCCAGTGCATAATATATATGTACACATATGGCATATATACATAGGATTAAAAAATATATTTTGGATGTTCAGTAGTAGTAAATAGATAGGGAAATTGTATCTCGTTGAGGCCTTTGAGGTGAGGAGAGGCCAGGCACCCTAACCCTTGACATCAGTGATGTCAAGTTGGCCACGCCCACCCAGTCACATGAGCACCCAGTCACATGAGCACCAAACTACCCCCCACCCAGGCACATGATTGCAAAGTCACTACCCAGTCACATGACTGTCAAGCCACTCCTACAAAATTAAGCCACGCCCACAGAATGGTAATAAAAAAAATTGTAACCCACCTCTGACAGGAACTATTCAAGTATGGCATCCTGCCTCTACTGCTTCTGTTATAGATCACTGCAATCTGACTTCTTTCTAAGATGAAGTGACAAATCCAACAGATTTTTTAAAGCACTATTTATTCAATTTTTCATTTAAAAAAATCACAATAATTTTATACAGATCAATACCAATCTATTATATTATATCTCTTATATTATATTGGATATAATATAAACCCAACAGATTTTAAGCACGTTAAGACTGCTGTTAGATGACATTTGAACAGGGGTGGAAGTACAGCAAAGAGTCACCTACGGTAGTCTCGCTCCCGAAGACAATTGACATAAGGATAGAGCAAAATGAAAAAGAAAGAAAGAAAATGTCCTGATAGTACATGTTTATGTCAAAGCTAAAAGTTGGGGTCAGAAGAAAAACAGAGCTGATGTCCTCTTCCCCCAAGTTGTCCACCCTAGCATCTTGCAGGCTCTTTCAGCTATTGATGAGGTAAATAGACCACTACTATACCTGAACATTTTATACCGATACCATTCTTTATGTTGGGATCCTACCTACTGTATCTGATCATTTTAATTTAATAAGTTTCATAAAAGCCAGAAAGAATGTACAATGCTTGCTCTTATTCAGATTAAAAGCCTTTGAGGACCAGATTATAAATACTGTGTGAGATTCTGGAACAGAAAGCCAAAACTTCCATATTTTGTTTATTCACATTTATCATAACATAATGGCTGCTCAGCAGTTTATGCTCAGCATGAGGTTTACGGACGCAACAATAAATTGTAATTTTAATTGTACCCATGGTTTTGGAAACATACCACAGGAGTTTCCGACAACTGTTTTCTCTCCTTAGTTTTGCTGAGGGAACATAAAGGTCAGCAGAACAATCAATAATTTGTATTCTAAATACAGACGTTACCTACTCCTGTTCTTTTATTGATTTTTGCCTTATATTATTCCCTACCTTCTTAAATCGCCAATCTATTTTTAATCCTTCTTCCTCCACACCAGTATCTAAGTCAAGTGAAATCATGACCTTAGAAAATCAGAATTTTTATTTCCCGTAAAAATGTTTCTTGGTGGTCTATCACTCTGAAAGAGTACTGATGACCAAATCTCTCCACATATGCAGATACCATAGCATAGACTCAGAAAGACACTTTGCAAGCAGAAAGCAAGGTGTCTATAAGAATAAGCAATGTTCACAGACACTATCCCTATTCTGTTCAAATCCAAGGGACAGAGACACTTATAATGTCCAGTCAGGTTACCACATGCCAAAATAAGTGTCCTGGAACAGAAACATTGAGACGGTAAACCTTTGTGGGTTATTTGGCTTGAGGACTTCTTTTGCAGCCTGAGGCCTACTCATAGAACATGGCTCTCATTTGAGGCCACACCGAAATAATAGATCCAAGACCTTTCCTTAAATCTCAGGGGCAGGAAAAGTGAAAGCCAAATAATGCAGGCTTTTAACTGGTTTGCCAATGAGACAAATAAGGCCAGAGAGAAGCTGGCTGAATTGAAGCCATCACTCCAACATAGCTAGTGTTGTATGATATAGCAGTAAGAGGACTGTGATGAGGAAAGGTTACCTCTGGGATCCTCATGCTGCCCAGTCTCCATAAAAGTGATGAGAATAGGGTAGGTTTTGGTAATGGGTTACTACTGATAGGGTAAAGGACACCGCACTGGTAGTGATCGCTGTGCTGTGTGTGCAGCTTCATTTAACTTGTGTGTGCGTGCACAAATTCCAGTGTGGTTTTGCTTCTGCACATGCGTTGATTTTACATGGAAGTTTCTTTTAAGAATTACTGAGGCGTTTCTTACATTCAGGTTGATGGCTCCACAGCTAGAGTTATGTCCCTCTTTTATCTAGCATATCTATCTATCTCTTATCTACCTGTCTCCTATACGCTCTCATCCATCTATCTGTCTGTCTATCCGTCCATCCACCCATCCATCATCCATCCATCCATCCATCCATCTACCTATCATCTATCTCATGCCAGAATAAACTTTTCAACTTCATTTGTTTTCTTCTTGCATTTCAGAGAATTGTTCCACAATCCAGACCCCTCCCCATTCCTCCCCCTGGCTCCAATATGATCTGAAAGAAATATGCAAGTTTGCATTCAGCCAAGTTTTCATCTGGGGGTCTTGTGTACTAATGACACACAGCCAGGGGTGGGGGAGGAAGGTTAAAACTCCCTCTGTTGCACCTCCAAATTAATCATGTTTACATCTGGCTTGAGACAATGTCAAGCAAAGATATGTTTCTTGTTAAAGCTTTAAGCTGTATCACAAAAGCAGAATGTCTATTTTGCTAATAGCCAGTATCAATTTTCATGCCTTTTAAAGCCATAAATATTTTAAATATCAAAGCATTTCTCTTTGGTGTATGTTGGTATCTTTTTCTCCTAAGAGCTTTCCTGTAATGGCTTTCCTTTTTTCTTCTGCTTTATTCTGTTAAGCGCAATTGATGCATGATATAGTCTATAAATGGCCAATTAGTTTTTACCTAGGCAAAAATTTTATGCATACCCTGCCTCCCCCCCCACTGCACTGCCCCAATGTGTTTGATTATTATAGCTCTTATTTCTAAACTGCAGGTCTTGAAAAGATTATACCTGTAGATTGAATAGTTGGTATTAGCAAACTAAATCTACATACCCTGGAAATAACTCCCACTGTATTCAATTAAGCTTATTTCTAGCTCAGGAACTGCATATGGATAGCAGCCCTAGTTTTCAAGAATTAAAACATTTTGGGGGCTTTGTTTGCTTGATAAGGAGAAACTTTCCTTTCCTTTTCTATGAGGCTTATCTGTTTTATACAAACACATTACAATTATCAACTATTAGAGAAGTACAGCAATAGTTAAAGATTGTTGAAAAAAAATACCTTGATCCATCAGCGTAAAATGTGAAGAATTAAGGTAAGAAATACTCAAGTAATATATATTACCCTCTGAAGTTGTTTTAGCTGAACTAAGCATAACTGCAATACAAACTTTTGGACAAGTTAAAACATGGAGATATGTTATAATGTTGCTATGCCAGGTTAAAGCTAAGAAACAAAGTACTGTAGATCATGGAAAAATAGAAGCAAGACAATGCATACCAGCAGTTTTCAAACATTCCAAGTGTTTTCCCTAAGATCAAAGGACTATTTAAATCTTATTTTCACCTGGGTGAAGTATGTATATTGCTTCAGCCATCAATAGGCAGAGATAAGCCACATTTACATAACATTTTTTTAGCTTTTTAAAAAAGCTAAAAAAAGGTGAAAAGATCAGATCACATGTTCTTCAGCAGCCAATACCCAGATAAGCAGGGATTAATACCAGAAAAAGAATAAGACAGGAAAAAAAACCCTAATCAAATAATGGAGAAAACCATATCCCCACAGTAAGGTACTGTATATAAACAATCCCATACACTAATACTGATATAACTCTACCTAATCCTACCTTTGTATGTTTGATTTTTATTGGTAATAATTGTAAATAATTGAACTTGATAGCTGCATGATATTTCTGCAAATATACAGCATAAGCACATATATTTTTGTCACTAAGGCCATTGATAAAGATATAATCCAATATAGAAAAATCTTCAAATAATATGTGCAAAGATAAAACTATATAGACGTGATTTTAACTGGGCATGCATTATGTTTGTATGTGTGAGAAAAAAACAGATTTGTAGACATGGAGATGATCATCATTAAGCCAAATGAGTGCTAAGACGCAGTCATGGTTATTTAAATTCCAAGGGAAAAAAAGCAAAGAATAAGGAGGAAGAGGAAAAGTGGAGTTGGTGTTTAATTTTAAGCCATGTCTTTGACGCTCTAAATCGGGGCCCTCAAACTTGACAACTTTAAGACTTGTAAACTTCAACTCCCAGAATTCTCCAGCCAGCATAGCATAGCATAGTTCAGTGTTTCCAAACCTTGGCAACTTGAAGATATTTGGACTTCAACTCCCAGAATTCCCCAGCCAGCATTCTGAGAGAGGAACATCCCCAGCTGCCAACTTTTCAGAATCTGAAATGGCCTGATATATTTTCCCAATGTTGTCTCATACCTGTCTATACTGTCTATAAAAGTGATGGCAAACCTTTTTTCCCCCTCAAGTGCCGAAAGTGTGTGCGTGTGCTCTATCGTGCGCATGTGAGTGCCCACACCTACGATTCAATGTCTGGGGAGGGTGAAAACAGTTTCCCCTGCCTCTCTGGAAGCTGGAAATGACCTGTTTTCTGACTTCCAATGGGCCTAATAGGCCCATTTTTCACCCTCCCCGTGTTCCAGAGGCTTCCCTAGAGCCTGGGGAGAGCAAAAATGCCTCCTTCACCTTCTCGAGGCTCCCTGGAAGCCAAAAACACCCACCTACAGCCTCCATGTGAGCAAAAAAATCAGCTGACCGGCACATACATGCACACTGGAATTAAGCTATGGCAATGGTTCGTATGCCGGCAGATATGGCTCCGCATGCCATCTATGCCACATGTGCCATAGGTTCGCCATCACTGGTCTATAATCTGTTTTACTGTTCTTCTCAATGCTTTCCTTTTCTCAAATTTTGAAGACCTCTATCACACTATCATTGATTCCATTAACAAACTACGTTCTTCCTCCTTCGAAAAGATTAGCAAACAAACCTTCAGTTCACTGTGGCAAAGTCTATGAATTGTATTACCCTATTAAAACCCTGCTGTTCTGTTCGGGTCGTATGTGACCCGAAGCCAAGTTTGAGTCCCTGTAAAAAATTTTCCCTGCATATCTGAAACTTGAAATTTCATGTAGTTTCATCATTTCAGGGGTTCTCTCTATGAGAATTTTTTTTGGGGGGTGGGGGGCTTAGTTTTTGCTGGGCAAAAAAAGTTACAAATCTTATGTTCCTGGGTCACCCTGACCCGGACCGAAAACTCTTCATTTGCAGTGCTTATGTTTGGTCTTTTTGAAAGCTTTTTTCACTTGGAAAGTAGTCTGAACATTTCTGCACACAATGATATGAAAATTGAAATGAAAAAAGTAAATCTTATTGGTTTATTTTGCGGATATAATGCACGCCCCCCCCCCGTTTTTGTGAAAATTTTTTCAATTTATGGATAGTTTTGCTTGCAAAATGCATTCTATTTTACTAAAGTTGGTGTGGGATTGGTAGCTTGAACATTTCTGAATATAAGAAAAATATAAAGGAACTGAAAAAAATGATTCTTATTGGTTTTTTAACATCAGAAATAAGGCCTCCCCCCCCCCTTGGCTGCTTGCAACCATTTTCACTTTTTATTTTTTTATGCTCCAAATCCGAAATATTCTTTAAAATCTTAGGCATTCATTTACTCAATTTAACAATGCTGACCATCAAAAAAATATTTGTGGGGGTGGGGGAAAATTTTTTTTTCTAGGCAAAAAAAAAGTCACACTTAGTCTGTTCGGGTCATATAGACCCGGACCAAAATGATTTTTTTTAGGCACTTGAATTTGGTCTTTTTGAAAACCTTTTCAACTGGAAAACTAGTTTGAACATTTATGAACATAATGATATGAAAATTGAACTGGAAAAATTGAGACTTATATTTTTATTTTGATCAAAAAGCCCCTCCCCCCATCCTTTTTTAATTTCGTGTCAATTTCTATTTTTTAAGGCTACAAATCCCTAAGGAATTTTCCCCCAAAAGGTTTGATATACTAAATTGAACATTTCTGAATATAAGAAAAATATAAATGAACTGAAAAAAATGGTTCTTATTGGTTTATTTTTGCCACAAAAGGGCCACCCCCCCTCGGCCTTGCTGTGTGCCATTATTGTCACTGTTTATACATATTTGTCTAGAAATATTTGGAATATCCTTTTGAAAATCAACCACATTGTAGCCAGAGAACTAATTTTATGAAACAAATCCATTTTACTAAAAAAAAGTATGTAAGTTTGAAATTAACAGCATAATTTTTATATAAATTGAAATAATTGAGGCATACTTTATGTGCAAAATAAACCAATATGCATCAATTTTTCCAGTTCAATTTTCATATCATTATGTTCAGAAATGTTCAAGCTACCAATCCCACACCAACTTTAGTAAAATAGAATGTATTTTGCTAGCAAAACTATCCATAAAGTGAAGACTATTTTAAAAAAATGGGGGGGGGCGTGCATTTCATCAACAAAATAAACCAATATGCATCAATTTTTCCAGTTCAATTTTCATATCATTATGTTCAGAAATGTTCCAGCTACCAATCCCATACCAACTTTAGTAAAATAGAATGCATTTTGCAAGCAAAACTATCCATAAATTGAAAAAAATTTCACAAAAACAGGGGGGGCGTGCATTATATCCGCAAAATAAACCAATAAGATTTACTTTTTTCATTTCAATTTTCATATCATTGTGTGCAGAAATGTTCAGACTACTTTCCAAGTGAAAAAAGCTTTCAAAAAGACCAAACATAAGCACTGCAAATGAAGAGTTTTCGGTCCGGGTCAGGGTGACCCGGGAACATAAGATTTGTTACTTTTCTTAAACAGAACAGCAGGGTTAAATCCTTGAGGCATAACACTATTTGACATCATGTTCTGTGATTTCCATAGCTTTATTTCACAGTAACTTAAATTCATGTATAAATTATCTTTATATGTATCTTCATCAAATGATAGAAACTTTATGAAGCAGATAGAATAGGAGATGACATATATATATATATTTGTATTAACAAGGTTTTGAGTGATTTATTGCCTTGAACATGGAACATTGTAAAATTTGTATGAACACATATATTTCCTATAAAAATAAACAACAATTATTTAAAGTTGAATCCCAAGCAGACATTATGGAATGGTTATCTCTTTACATATAATCCCCATTACTTAAACATTGACTAAACAAGCTACAGCCTTCAAACGTGCTACTCAAAAAAGAAAGGGAAGTACTCAAATAACACATACTAGATCTGAATGTTCTGTACAAAGTTGAATTTGCACAACAGCATGTGAAATTGATTGTCAATCATTGTTCCTTCCTAAGTGGTGTTGTGGTTCCGTCTGAGGCCCCTCCGGGAACGGCTGACCTTCTGTCGGTTTCCAGCTCAGAGGGAGAGGCTGAGGAACAGGAGGTGCAGACAGACGAGGAGGAATCCCAGGCTGAAGAAGAGGGAGGACAGCCAGAGTCCCACCAGGGGGAGCTCTCCTCAGCAAGCAGCCTGGATTCCTTAGAGGAAAGTGCACAAGCCATAATTGATCTGCGACAACGGAGAGCTAATCAGAGACGGAGTCAATTGGCTAAATACTTTCAGCATTAAAGTGGCAGCAGCTGGGTTTGGGTGTGGTGCTCTTGGGAAAGGCTAAAAGGCAGACCCACCCTTCCTGGCTTGTGGAGTTTTATCTTTGAGAGTCGTGGGACCTGACTGTGAACTTTGGTGTCTTGGAATCCTGGTTTGTGCCTTTGACTATTGAAACCTTGGGGGGGGGGGGGGGTGCCAGCAAGAAGCTTGCTGTATTGTCTGGACATCAGGACCCTGCTGTACCATATTATATCCTGTCTGTTGGAAAGAACAGGTTTTCCTCTGTGCTTATTTTTTCCAGTTATAAAATACTTTTGGCTTTTACCAGAGTGTCTGGCTGTTTTTTCCAGTTGGTGTTGAGGTCTGGGGAAACCCAGACAGAACAGTATAAAACTCCACCAACCACCAGACACCTGGTGCTCATTTTGGAGGGGTGGTTTGGTTGTTTTTTTTTCTTGCTCTCTGCTGCTGGTTCCTTGTTGGACATCTTTTGCTTGTTGGCTTCCTGTTTTTGCCTGCCACCATGGATGTTTCTGCAGCTGACATGCAGGCTGTCTTTGCAGAGTTGCGAGGGGACATTGCTCAGTTGACCCAGACAGTCCTGTTATTACAACGCCAAGTGGAGGTTTTGTCCCAGGCGGCCCCACCCCAGGCGGCACCTGTGGTACCTCCTCCAGCACCTTTGCCCAGAAGGAAATGTTTTGTGGCGATGCCGTAAAAGTTCTGGGGGGACCGGCGGCTGTTTTCTGCGTTCCAGAGCCAGGTGCAGCTTTTTATCAACGCTCAGATGATGCACTTCCCAGGGGATGACCACAAGGTGGCGTTTCTGTGTAGTTTGTTGGCTGGCCCTGCAGCGTCGTGGGTGGCACCTTACCTGGCCCGGGATGACCCGCTACTCCAGAACTACAACGCTTTCTGTGACCTGCTGCATCACCAATTTGCGGACCCGGTGCAGGAGCAGACGGCCACGCGGGCGCTGAAGCAATTACGCCAGGGTTCGCGCCCCCTGGCGGACTATATGGCTGACTTTCGGTCTCTGGCCGGGCAAGTCCAGTGGAATGAGGCTGCCCTGATCGAGGCCTTTCAGGATGGACTATCAGACACGATGTTGGACGAACTGATGCATGAGGTGATGCCCGGTACGTTGGACGCTTTGGAGCGGCATTGCTTGGCAATAGAGGCCAGGCTGTTGGCCAGGGAAGTCCGTCGAGCGGGACGGTCCAACCCCCGTGCGTCAGGCGTCCCGCCGACACCTGTTCCGCGGCGGGGGTTGTCGACCGTAAGCACCCCGTCTCCGGTCCCTGCGCCCCGACGTTTTTCACCAGCGCTGCCTCCACGCCTGATGGATCGTGTTGCTGCCGGGGAGCCGATGGACGTGAGTTACGCCCGACCCCGACAGACCCCGGAGGAACGAGGGCGTCGGCGGGCAGCTGGGTTGTGCTTCTATTGTGGGGCCCCGGGACATTTTGCTGTAGTTTGTCCCCACAAGAGGCGGAGCACGGTGGCTGCCGTCGTTCCCGTACCCTACAGTTCTCCCGTGCTTCCCATGGCGTCCCCTGTGCAGTTACAGGAGACAACCCCTTGTGTCCCCGTCCCTGCCTTGAACTCTCCGATGGCGGGGCCTTCGTCTGGATGTCCTCCGTCGCCGGAACGATCGGGAAATGAGGGGGACCCGGCTTGGTGGCAACACTAGGTCGGGCGGGGATCCCACTTTCTTCTGACTCCACGACTCCCGAATTCGGACCGTTTCGACACCTGACGCTTGCGGTGACTCTGCATATCGCGCAATGGACTCGGACTTATCCCGCGTTGGCCCTCGTGGATTCGGGGGCGACGACGAACTTCTTGGACGAAGCCTTTGCCCAACGTCATTCCTTGCCCCTTTGTCCTGTTACCCCACCATTAACTGTGGAGACTATCGATGGGCGGGTTTTGCTGGCTGGTCCCATCCGTTTCCAGACCCTGCCGGTGCGGATGTGCATCGGAACTCATGAGGAGGCCCTACAGTTTTATGTTACCAAGGGGCTTCATTTTCCCCTCGTGTTGGGGTTGTCATGGCTGCGTGCACATGACCCGCATGTGGTGTGGTCCCAGAACCTGGTCACATTCTCCAGTTTGCAGTGCGTGGACCATCACCGACATGTGTGCGCAGCCCACGGCCCAGTAGTTCCCGCGATCCAATTACCCCGTTGCCTCGAGGAATTCGCCGATGTGTTCAACGAGAAGGAGGCGGATCGGCTACCACCGCATCGGACGTATGACTGTGCCATCGACCTGCTGCCTGACGCCAAGCTCCCGGCTGGTCGTTTGTACTCCATGTCCGAGCCGGAGCTTGTGGCCCTCAAGGAGTTTGTGGAGAAGAATTTGGCCAAGGGATTTATTCGGCCATCCAAGTCCCCTTTGTCTGCCCCTGTTTTGTTCGTGAAAAAGAAAACGGGCGATCTTCGCCTCTGCTGTGACTATCGCCGCCTTAACGCCATCACGGTGCGGAATAGGTACCCCTTGCCCTTGATCCCTGAACTCATGGACCGGTTGCGGACGGCAACGGTATTCACCAAAATCGATTTGCGCAGTGCGTACAATTTGGTCCGGATGCGGGCCGGGGATGAGTGGAAGACAGCGTTTGGCATGCGTTACGGCCACTTTGAATATACAGTGATGCCATTTGGCCTCACCAACGCCCCGGCCGTGTTTCAACATCTGATGAACGACGTGTTCCGGGACATGTTGGACCATTTTGTGGTGATTTACCTTGATGACATTTTAGTGTATTCCCCGAACCATGCCTTGCATTTGAACCATTTGCGCCGGGTCCTGCTCCGGTTGCGGGAGCAGCATTTGTATGCCAAGCTGGAGAAGTGCCAATTCTTCCAGACTACCGTCGAATTCCTTGGGCACATTTTGTCTCCAGGTGGCATTTCCATGGACCCGGGCAAAGTGGCCGCACTTCAGTCTTGGCAACCTCCACGACGGGTGAAAGACGTACAACGTCTTTTGGGGTTTGCGAACTACTATCGGGCTTTTGTTCCGGGGTATGCCACGTTAACCACGCCCTTGACTCGGTTGTTACAAAAACAAGTCCCGTTTGGTTGGGGGGAGGCGGAACAGCGGGCTTTTGATGCCCTGAAAGCGGCGTTCATGGCGGAACCACTTCTGCGCCATCCTGATCCTGCTCGGCCGTTTGTGTTAGAAACAGACGCTTCAGATGTAGCGGTTGGCGCAGTGCTCCTCCAAGCCCATCGTCCCGGTGACATTTTGTTTCCGTGTGCCTACTTCTCCCGGAAATTGTCTCCCTCGGAAAGAAATTATACTATTTGGGAGAAGGAACTCTTAGCGGTGAAGGCTGCCTTTGAGCATTGGCGGCATTACCTGGAGGAGGCCCGTCATCAAATCGAGGTACGGACGGATCACCGGAACCTCGAGTATTTGCAGACGGCTCGGAAGTTAAACCAGAGACAGATCCGCTGGTCCTTCTTTTTCGCGCGGTTCAATTTCCGCATCAGGTACACTCCCAGTGCCCAGAACCCTCGAGCAGATGCCTTGTCGCGCAAGCCGGAGTACACGCACCCGAAGGAGCCGGCTCCTCTGCAGACAGTTTTACCCCCTGCAGCTTTGGCTGCCACTCAGGACCCAGTGGACTTGCGTCGCCGTTTACGGGAGGCGCAGCGGGAGGATGGGTTTGTAGCGCAGAGAGTGCGGGAGTTAACACCCAATTCCCCCTGGACGTTTCAAGACGGTCTGCTTCGGTACCGGGGGCAGCTGTATGTTCCCGCCGGGCCAGTGAGAGGGTTGATTATGACCCAGTGTCATGACTGTCCAGTGGCGGGGCATTTTGGCCTGTTCAAAACATTGGAGCTGGTCTCTCGGACATTCTGGTGGCCACGCATCCAAGATGATGTGCGTTCCTATGTGGCCACCTGTGTCCGGTGTCGTACGGCCAAGGGGGTGACTGGAGCCCCACCGGGATTACTGCAACCTTTGCCCACGCCTGAGAGACCCTGGGGTGCCGTGTCCATTGACTTTGTAACTCATTTGCCTTCCTCTGCTCGCTTCACGGTAGTCATGGTGGTGATGGACATGCTCACCAAGATGGTCCATTTTGTACCTTGCATTAGGGTGCCCACTGCCCAACTCACGGCTCAAATGTTTATCAGCCACGTGTTTCGGTTACATGGGCTCCCGGATCGAGTGGTCTCTGATAGGGGAACACAATTCACAGCCCGGTTTTGGCGGGAATTGATGTCGGCCCTGAATGTGTCCGTGTGCCTCGCATCGACGCAGCACCCCCAGACCGATGGAGGCACAGAAAAAGTTATAGGGATACTGGAGCAATACCTGAGGTGTGTCGTGGCGGATCGCCAGACTGATTGGTCCCGGTTCCTCCCTGTAGCGGAGTTCGCTTTTAACAACTCCTGCCACTCATCGACCCGGCTCACGCCCTTTTTCGCAAATTATGGTTTCCACCCTCGCTTCTTTCCCTTGACCCTCCTAGATTCCCCGGTGCCTGCTGCTGAGGACTTTCTCCCATGCCTCCTGGAAGGAGAGTCCAGCATGGGTTTAGCTCAAGTCTTATTGGTAGGACTGAGTTTCAAATTAACATAAATATATAATAATTAGGTACCGCCCCCTTGCTGCCCCAAGTACCCAGTTTTAAAAAACTCAGTCGAGGTTAAGGACATGAGTTTTTTTCTCTCCCTTTAGGTTGAGTATAAGTAATGTAATGTAATTAAAATTGTCTTTCTTGAACCTTGTAATTTTTTTCCCTTTGTCTTTATATAGGTTCAACTTCTTCTGATGGGGTCTCTGCCCTCCGCGGGCACCACCCCCACCTTTTCTCCTTTTGGGGCCTCTTCTCTTCGCGGGTACTGCCCACCGAGGAGCAACTGGGCTTTTTTATTATATAGTATTGTGACCTGAAGGTCCAATCAGCCCAATCACCCCAGATGGGGGGGGGTCCGTCCCTCCCCATTGTCGGGGGCGGCGGAAGCCTCAAACGCCGGAGTTTGAAGCCGCGGCGGCCATTGCAGCCGCCGAACAGCTGTTCAAGCCGGAGGGAGGCTTCTCAAGCCGCAACAAGGCAGATCGCGGCGAAACGGAGGTTCCCGGCCGGGAATGAGGTCGCGGCGGCCATTACAGCCGCCGAACAGCTGATTGAGGGCTTGGCGAGCCGCAACGGCTCGATTACAGTTTAAATTGCTGTTCCCGCCTTTTTAGATTGGCGAAGGTGCCCTATGAGGCTAAAAGTTCTGTGAGCCCTCAAAACCGCCATCTTTGTATGTTTTGGATTCATGCCAGGCAGCAAAAAAAATTTTTGCCGTTAAATTGGCGCGAACTGGGCAGCTGGCCAAGTTGTCAGGGCTCTAAGTCTGCCCAGAGACAGTTGACAAGGTCACGTGGGCGGCTAACAGCCAATCACAATTCGTTTAGCTGTCTAGCCTGTCTGCATGTTTTTACATGCGAGTGAGAGCTTTCTATTACTGTTCAACAGTCTTGACTGCCTTGTGTTTGTGATTTAATCGTGAGTACGCTGCCCCATATCAAAATAAGATATGGCTGACCAACTTATCAGTGGGGAGGAGCAGGCCCAGCCAGTTCAGACACCGGTCAAAGGGAAGGATAAGGTCAGCAAGCCTAGGAGTAAGTCCTCCCAATCAAGCTCCTCTCTTCGTGAGGCTGAGAGGAAGATCAAGGCCCTGGAGCAGCGTTTGGAGGCGGCCTTGTCCCCCCCCATCGTAGGAGGACTGTCCATAGGCCCTTTCCAGCCTCTTCCTCCAACTATTTCCATGGGTCTCCAGGGCACCGCAACCGAGAGGGACTGGTCCCCTGACAGGCAAGCCATTCCTCCATTGCCACCATCTGCAGCAAGGCCTGAGAGGCCTTCATCCTCTCATAGCCAGGCACTGCCTCAAGGGGAGTTACAGACACCATGTTATGTGCCTTCATCTACCTTCACCCCCACGGCAGCGGGGCTTAGAGACAATGCAGATGCTTGGCAGGCCTTTGCCCCTACTATACAGGACATAGTGGCCAATGCATATACGCAGGGCATAGCTGCGGCAACACAACGGGCCAATGCCTTTCCCTCTCAGCCTATCCAGCCCAGAGACATCTGGTCAGCACCACCGCCCCCGACTGGGTTGGGTTCTATGTCCATTGACCACACTGACTTTGAGGAAGACAGTGACCACGGAGATGGTCTGTCAGATGATGAATTCACTGTTCCAGAGCAGCCAGCAGTGGCGGGACTTTTTAAACCCTCCTTGTATAGAGTTTTATTGCGCAAGGCAAAGCAAGCCTTAGATGTGCCAGGAGCAACGCCACTAGTGGAGCCATCAGACGGGCCACGCACCTCGGCTGCTTTATGCAAGGAACCCGCTAAGGAATCGGACAAGGTTCCTGCACTGGAGATTTTCCTCGAGAATGTCAAGCGCCCGTGGCAACATCCGACGGCGGCACAGGGGCCTTCTAACCTGGAACGCAGGTTTTATACTTTTGATGACAGCATGGAGACGTTACTCCAGTTTCCCCCTGTGGACAAGCCGGTGGCCACTTTGGTCTCCCGCACGGTTGTGCCTTCAGAGACGGCGGACAATTTGAAACCGGATGAAAGGAGAGCGGAGACTCTTCTCAAGAAGACCCACCAGATGGCCGCTTGGGCTCTTCGGGCAGCTTCCACCGCCTCCTTCTTCAGCCGAGCATCCATTATGTGGATTCAGGAGGTTCAGGCGCGACTGGCTCCTGAGGAGACTCGACTGCGGCAGGACTTGAATAAGCTCCTCGCGACTGCGGAATTTTCCACGGATGCCACTCTGCATGCCGCAAAATTTGCCTCCAGGGCTATGGCTTCCACCATTTCGTCAAGGCGTCTGCTTTGGCTCAGAAACTGGCAGGTGGATGCCAAGTCCAAGTGGACTTTGTCTTCAGCTCCCTTTGAGGGCACAAAATTGTTCGGGGAGGCTCTGGATCCTGTCCTGGTGGAGGATAAAGACAAGAGAAAAGTCCTCCCAAGGTCCTTCCGTCGCCAGGACCGAAGAGCTGGTCCGTACTCCCGTAGGCAGTCCTTTCGGTGGGACTCGTGGTCTGCCCCTTCACAGCAGGCCAGACCTTACTCACAGGGTGCTTTCTCCACATCCTACAGGAATGACCGACAGTATTCCCAGGAACGAGGCAGAGGTTTCTCCCAGACCAGACGGCCATACCGGGGATACCAGCAGCGGAACGCCAGACGTGCCAAGTGACTGTCTGGACGGCATTCCTTTGGGGGGCAGGCTACAAAAGTTCAGCGAGAGATGGCGAGCTACTACCTCAGACCCTTGGGTCTTAGCCACTATCTCGCAAGGGCTAAAGATCGAGTTTCTACACGACCCTCCACACCATTTTACCGCCTGTCCGGTCCCCAGGGACTTCGCAAGGAGGTCTCTGTTAGATCAGGAAATTCTCCACCTTTTACAGATCCAGGCGATCGAACCTGTTCAGGACAATTCCAGGGGTACGGGATTCTATTCAAGGGTGTTCCTTGTACCCAAGGCCTCCGGGGGTTGCAGGCTCATCTTGAACCTCAAACGTCTGAACCAGTATATTCTGTACCGACGGTTCAAGATGGCCTCCCTCCGCTCCATCCTGGCCTCTGTTCGACCAGGGGACCTTCTTACTTCAGTGGATTTAAAGGAGGCCTACCTGCACATCCCCATACACCCGTATCATCGACAATTTCTTCGATTCTGTCTACACAACGTCCATTACCAGTACAGGGCCATGCCCTTTGGCCTGTCATCGGCCCCACGTACCTTTACGAAGGTACTGGATGCATTGCTGGCCGATCTGCGGTCCCGACCTATCCGGATTCTCGCATATTTGGACGACATCTTACTTCTGTCTCCAACCCGCCAGAGGGCGCACATGGACTTACAAACCACGATGTCTTGTCTACAACGTCATGGCTTTACCATCAACATGCCAAAAAGCCATTTGGTTCCTGCCACCAGACTCATTCATCTGGGTGCGGTGATAGATACGGTCTCTCAAAGGGTGTATCTATCTCCGGAGAGACAGCACCGCATCTGTTCTCTCATAGACGGCCTTCAACAGAAACGAACGGTGCCGTTGTCTTTCCTGTCAAAGGTACTCGGGACCCTGGTATCCTGTGTGGACATTGTCCCTTGGGCCCGTTACCATTATCGACTGCTCCAGTGGACCTTGCTCCCGTTTCAGTGTCGAAGATTGAGCCATACACACCGTCTAACCGTCGTGGGACGCGAGTTGCAACTCTCTCTCCGCTGGTGGAAATCTGCAGCACTGCGGCAAGGCACTTCCGTCGGACCATGCCATCACACGATCCTCACCACGGACGCCAGTCTGCTGGGGTGGGGGGCTCACGTCCAGTCTCAGGTGGCTCAAGGCTTCTGGAGCCCCCAGGAGCTATGCCTAATCAACATCAATTTCTTGGAGCTGAGAGCTGTCCGCTTGGCCTTGCTGGCCTTCGCCACCCTACTGGAGGGTCACCACGTCCTCGTCCGCACGGACAACGTAGCGACCAGGGCGCATTTAAATCACCAGGGTGGAACGCGCTCTCTCAGGTTGATGGAAGAGACGGTCCTCCTCTTCAACTGGGCAGAGACTCATCTTTGTTCCCTCCATGCAGAGCACATCGCGGGGGAGGACAACAAACAGGCGGACTGGCTCAGTCGCCGGGAACTGGACCCGGCGGAGTGGCGGCTCGATCCGGACCTGTTTCAGGAAGTCTCGCGTCGGTTCGGGGAACCGGTGGTGGATCTATTCGCCACCCCCCAGAATACCCAGCTCCCGAGGTTCTACTCCCGTTTTCCAGCTCCGGGAGCCGAAGGAATCAATGCACTACATCTCCAGTGGCCAAAGGCCCTACTGTATGCTTTTCCTCCGATTCCACTTATTCCATCAGTGGTAAGAAAGATCCTGTCGGAGAAGGCGGAGGTGCTCTTGCTAGCGCCTCATTGGCCTCGGAGACCGTGGTTTGCGGACCTCAGAGAACTGTCCATTTCTCCACCGTGGAGGATACCGGACGACCGGATATCCCTCAGCCAGGGGTTCGTGTACCACCCGGAACCACAATGGTTTCACTTAACCGCATGGCATTTGAAGGGGACAGGTTGAGGAGCTGTCTCCTTCCCGAGAATGTTATCGCAACTATTCAAGCGGCTCGACGCCCTTCCACAGTCCGAATTTATCAGGCAACATGGGCAGCCTTCCATTCCTTCTGCAATGACAAGAACCTTCGACCACAGGATTCCTCAGTCATCCCTGTCTTGGAATTCTTGCAGAAAGGTTTGGAGCAAGGTTTGGCGCCAAACACGCTCAAACGCCAGGTCGCAGCGCTTGCCACTATCATAAAGCGGGACGATGGGGGACCCTTAACTGGTCACCCTTGGATTAAGGACTTTCTCCGAGGGGCTACCAACACGCACCCTCCTCCTGTTCGTCGTTTTCCCACATGGGACTTGACCTTGGTCCTTCAGGCCCTCACGGGACCACCGTTTGAACCGTTGAGGACTGTTTCATTGCGTTACCTCTCCTTCAAGACGGCCTTTTTGGTGGCAGTCACCTCGGCAAGGCGGGTTTCCGAACTGTCCGCGTTGTCGGTCAGATCAGACTTGTGTCAATTTTATCCAGACAGAGTTTGTTTATGCCTGGAACCCACCTTCCTTCCAAAGATTAACACTCACTTTCACAGGGCTCTAGAGCTGGTGTTACCGGATTTCTGTGCTCATGGTACTCACCCTTTAGAGCTTAGGTGGCACAAGATAGACGTACGCAGAGCATTAAAGCTTTACATCAGGCGTACCGGCAGTTTACGCAAAACTGAGGCTTTGTTTGTGTCATTTAGTGCCAGTAAACTGGGCCTCAAGGTATCTTCTAATACCATCAGTCAGTGGGTGAGACTATGTATAGTTGAGGCATACAAGGCGAGTGCAAGGACTCCACCGAGTGGTATACAAGCTCATTCAACGAGGAGTGCGGCTTCTTCGGCAGCTTGGGCGTCGCAAGCTCCCCTTGAGGATATCTGCAGAGCCGCGGCCTGGAGTTCACCCACAACTTTTATTCGCCATTACAAATTGGATACCTTCGCTTCAGCTGAAGCTGCCTTTGGCAGACGGGTACTCCAGAAGGTGTGCGGGGAGGTACCACCCATGGTTCACAATCTCCCTCCCTGAAACTTTAGACCTTGGGTATATCCCATGCTGGACTCTCCTTCCAGGAGGCATGGGAGAAGAACCGTTGTACCTACCTGAACGGTCTTCTCGATGCCCTGGAAGGAGAGTCCATACCCTCCCGAAGAACCATGGGAGTTCTTGTTTGATGATACTGTTTCTTATGTTATTATGGTTGTTAATAAAGTTCATTATCTTTACATCTTTTCGTTTTTTAAAACTGGGTACTTGGGGCAGCAAGGGGGCGGTACCTAATTATTATATATTTATGTTAATTTGAAACTCAGTCCTACCAATAAGACTTGAGCTAAACCCATGCTGGACTCTCCTTCCAGGGCATCGAGAAGACCGTTCAGGTAGGTACAACGGTTCTTCTCTCGGAGCTGCAGGCGGTCCACAAAATGGTGAAGAGGTACCTGAATAAAGCCAAGGAGGACTACAAGAGGGTGGCTGATCGCTCCAGACGGGATGTGCCCCCCTTGGTGGTGGGGGATCAGGTGTGGCTGTCCACGAAATACGTAGCCTCTGAATTACCCCGACACAAATTAGATCCCCGGTTCCTGGGTCCTTTTCCCGTTGAGCGGGTGATCAATCCGGTGGCCTATCGGCTCACCCTGCCGGCCAACTTGCGGGTTCACCCTGTGTTTCACCGTTCACTGTTAGTCCCTGTTCCTCCCGATTGTCCGCTCCGTCCCAATGTTCCCGTGTTTCCTGCCCCGTGTGTTCGTGACCACCTCCCTGAAGCTATGGTACATGACATTGTGGATTCCCGTTGGGTGGACGGTTGCTTCCAGTACAAGGTGCAATGGGTGGAGGGGGACCCTGATGATTGCTCCTGGGTGGAAGCGGCGTTGTTGGATGCTCCCGACCTTATTCGGGATTTTCACGCCCAGTTCCCTCAGAGACCGCGTCCTCTCCGCTGGCAGGTGGGGAGGGGCCTTCCGCGGGGGGATGGTGTTGTGGTTCCGTCTGAGGCCCCTCCGGGAACGGCTGACCTTCTGTCGGTTTCCAGCTCAGAGGGAGAGGCTGAGGAACAGGAGGTGCAGACAGACGAGGAGGAATCCCAGGCTGAAGAAGAGGGAGGACAGCCAGAGTCCCACCAGGGGGAGCTCTCCTCAGCAAGCAGCCTGGATTCCTTAGAGGAAAGTGCACAAGCCATAATTGATCTGCGACAACGGAGAGCTAATCAGAGACGGAGTCAATTGGCTAAATACTTTCAGCATTAAAGTGGCAGCAGCTGGGTTTGGGTGTGGTGCTCTTGGGAAAGGCTAAAAGGCAGACCCACCCTTCCTGGCTTGTGGAGTTTTATCTTTGAGAGTCGTGGGACCTGACTGTGAACTTTGGTGTCTTGGAATCCTGGTTTGTGCCTTTGACTATTGAAACCTTGGGGGGGGGGGTGCCAGCAAGAAGCTTGCTGTATTGTCTGGACATCAGGACCCTGCTGTACCATATTATATCCTGTCTGTTGGAAAGAACAGGTTTTCCTCTGTGCTTATTTTTTCCAGTTATAAAATACTTTTGGCTTTTACCAGAGTGTCTGGCTGTTTTTTCCAGTTGGTGTTGAGGTCTGGGGGAACCCAGACAGAACAAGTGGACAGTTTGATTTCACAGAAGTTTGATTTACCTGGAGTTATATTGTGTTATTTAAGTGTTCCTTTTATTTTTTTGAGCAGTGTATTTAATTTTTGAAAATACAGTATAGCATTCTAGACAGCAATATTACAAAAATGGAAATTGAGTAAAGCTACTGTTTTTCAGACTTGAATTAAATTATATAATCCTGTTTATTTGATTCCTAGTGTTTTGGAGAAAATGAATAGTGGTTCTAGGACCATTAATTAATAATTACGCTTTTTATTTTCAATAAATACTTCTGGTTTCTTATAGTATATTGATTGACAGCACATGATAGATAACGTATGACCAGCAATTAACATCAATTCTCTTTTTTCTTTTCAAGAAATTGAACTTACATTTACAATTGTGAACTTTATTTGATTTGTAAAAACAGATTGGGTGTTTTATTTCTTAGTTTATTGCCAAGCTTGCCAAAGAACTTACCATATGCTCCAATTGTTAATGTATTGCTTTGATTCTAAGAGCTTCTTTGGATAAAGAAGGTAGCCTCTTGGTTCCAGCAACTTTGCATGCAAGTCAGAATGGATTTTTATTTTATTTTTATTTTTTTAAATAATCTTTATTTGGTTTTTTTCTTTAAATTGTTCCCTTGACCATTTCTTTTCCATTTTATTGTAGGAGAAAGTTGAAGAATGGATTTTTAAGTGGTGCCAAGTTTTTGCAATAAGATTCTTAACTATATTCTGATCTATGGGTGTATTTAAGATTTGAAAATTTTATATGATGAATGGTTGCAGGACCTGAATATGTCTAGTCTAATGAAGAGAAGGAGTGGGGGGAACATGATAGCAGTCTTCCAGTATTTTAGGGGCCATCACAAAGAAGAGGGGACAACCTATTCTCCACAGCATCTGAGGGCAGGGCAAGAAGTAACGGGTGGAAATTTATCAGAGATCCAACCTAGAACTAAGAAATTTCCTGACAGTGAGAACAATCAGTAGGATGGCTTGCTTTCAAGGGTTGTGGGTGCTCTATCATGGAGGCTTTTAAGAAAAGCTTAGACATCAATTTGTCCTAATTGAACAGGGGGTTGGGCTAGAAGACCTCCAATGTCACTTCCAACTCTGTTATTCTGATATTCTGATTGATTGATAACTGATGCCATTGCTTTAACTTAAAATGGACACTTGAACAGATTGGGAGCAGGCATTGGGCATGTTTCTTGGATATTTGGATATTTCTGAAGAGTTTTACTCATTTTGGGTTCCCACAACATTTATACCTTTTTGTTTTATTTCTGTTCCTAAATCCTAAATTGTATATAAGAGGGCAGCCATATAAATCTTTTAAATCGATCAATCCTGAATAGTTAGATTTTACTTTATCAGTTTTGTGTGTTGAACATGTCAAGAACATTTCTTTTTCCTTTTGATTTGGCTATACAGCATCTTGTTAGCTCATTAGAAATTCTGAAAATATTAGATGAATTGCAATAGAGAGAAGAATATAAAAGTGATGTGTATAGATAATGCATATTAATTTCTAATCTCATGTTATTGGTTCTTTGTCTACTTACTCTACAAATTGGAGTAATTCAAATTTGTTTGCCACTGGCACTCAGTGATGATTTTGATATGTTAAATTGGATTTTAGATTGCAGACTGATTGTTATCTTTGATATAAAGATTCCCGGGAAGTTTTCTCTTCTGGTATTTCTGAAATTATGCTGTAATTTAATACAAATTAAAAAGATGTGGACAAATGGCATATAGTTTATATGAGTATCTAGTGTACAAAGAATTTAATCTCAAGTCTGATTTATATTTTGACTAGTCTTTTATTTATATTGCTTTGTATTACTTAACAATCGTCAAACAGCTGAAAGACTGCAGAAGATTAAGTCCTGTCCTTTGACAATCCAGAATTGAAGGCATGTAGTAAGAACAGGAAGTGAGATCCTCATTGATTTTAAGGGTTGGGGGGGGGATATGAAGAACAGTTTGACAATGGAACCAATTATTTAAACAAGTTGTAGACTCCCTTACATGTGTTCAGGCAAAGGCAGGATGGGCATCTGTCAGAAACACTTTCATTTGGATTCTTGCAGAACACATGAAGTCAGACAATAGCAGAAATGGCCTTTTCCAATCAAAGACTCTGCAACTCTATTCCATGCTATTAAATAATATTATCTGGGGGGAGTATCCTTCATTTTTTTGCTGCATAAATTGCCTATTATCTGCACTAATGTCGAGCATTTCATTAGGTATTAAAGTAGATAACCCAATAACCTAATGTAACCATGATGCCTGATTGGAAAAAGAGCTTTAAAATTCTCTCTCGGCTCATTTCGAAAGTTATTATTTTGGCGCCACCAAAATCCCAGCAAGTGTTGTGATGTTTAATTGCACATAATGCAAAATATAGTTGAAAAATCCTTTTATATATGCACAGGTCACATTATAGGGTAAGCCCAATTAAAATAAGCTGTGAAATCTGTATTGATGCAAACTTGGATTAACTGATCCTCTCCCAAGGTTATTATTTTGGTTCAATTTACCTATAAAGAAATCATTTTTAAAACTGTTGTAAAACTTAAAACAGCTTTTTTTAATCTCAAGAGTTCTTCTTGGCTCTGTTCTACAGCTAAAAGAATTACATGGAATGGATATTAATAGTTTCTGTTACTTTCCAACTTTGAATATCCTATTCTTTTAAATTAGCTGAAGGTTTCTTCTGCTTTGATTTTAAAATGACGTTAATGCAGAAAAGGTGGTTTTGTGTATATTAGCCATCTCAGGGACTGTTTATTAAGGATTGGCTGCTATTCATATGTTGGATCATAAATTCTCTGGCTTGGGCTGTCCTATAATTATAGTACATATTTTAAACTGAAGTCCACAGGATTGTTAATAGGATCTTACACCAATTATTGTGTCTCAAAGATAAATGTGTTCATTTTGGGTATGCCTCCAGTATATGGAATAGGTCAAGAACTCTGAATATGGAAGTGGACAAAAGAATTATTATGCAACAATATAAGAATAAATCTAAATATAATGTACAAGAGTTGAGTTATGCCGTTTGTCCCCATCCGAGTTAATGTGAAACTTTGTACTGAAGTAAATGATGATGATTTATCATTTAAATTAACATAAATTTATCTGCTTTGCCTAGACAGTTTACATGCAGTAGGCTTCTTTCTTACTTGGGAGATATTCAGACAGAAATTTGGTGTCTTCTTACATCTGAAGTCAGCAAACAGGAATCATTAAATTGAGGTTTTATGTAATATTTTATGTAAAATGATGCAAAGATGAGAACTTCCAATCCATTTGGTCAAACTTTTTGAAGCTTCTTTTATTTTTCCCAATCTCCTTCATTCTCACCTTTAATGTTACATCAGAGTGATACTGTCCCTATTAGAAGGAGGGGTCAAGCAGGGAATCAGTCTGGAATTGATAATGTAGATGCAAGAGGGCAAGGTCCAACACTCCACACCCCAGGCAGTTGTTATGTGGGTTTTGCCTCATTTTAAGACCTTTCTTGCCACGGTTTTTAAGTGAATCACTGCAGTTGTTAAATTGGTAACATGGTTGTGAAGTCACTCTTGCTTCCCTACTGACTTTGTTTGTCAGAAGATTTCCTTTCGGTGATCATATAATCTCAGGATTCTGCAACAGTCATAAATACGAACCAGTGGCCAAGCATCTGAATTTTGATCATGTGACCATGGATAGGCTGCAAGGGCTGTAAGTGTGGAAAATGGCGGTGCTATAACTTTGAACAGTCACTAAATGAATTGTTGTAAGTGGAAAACTACCTGTATTTAGTAGTGAGATGGATGTTCAGTAATCCATACTAGCTTAGATGGATAGATGTGTTTCACTTCACTACTCTTAAATGTTGCCATCTGATAATAGAATACAATGGAACGGAACAGAACAGAACAGAATTCTTTATTGGCCAAGTGTGATTGGATACACAGGAATTTGTTTTTGGTGTATTTGCTCTCAGTGTACATAAAATAAAAGATACATTTGTCAAGAATCATGAGGTAAAAGAGAGACACTTTCTTGGTGGCTGCTCCAATCTTTGGAACAACCTCCCACTCTACATCATAGGATCCCTTTTAGCTTTTTGGAGAGCTATGAAGACTTCTCCCAAGCATTTTGCTAGGATGATGGGCTGTGAGGATGTTAAGTCTGGCATCCAGAGGGAAGGGTATCTTTTATTTTAAACTATGTTTATGGATTGCAGTGAACTCCCCAGTGTCATTGCATGAGATAGGGAATCATATAAGTCCTGCAAATTAATAATAAACAAACAATCCCAAAACAGATTATAAGAAATCCTCCTCAACCTATAGAGAACCCCATTGTTAAACAGTTAAAACAGGTGTTTCGGGTGTAGGAGATGCTGAGATTTTGTATCTAATTATACAGAACTGTCACAGTTTGTTAAATTTGTCTTGAATCTAATAAATCCAGGGAGCCATTTTAAATTCTGAACCTTAGCCTAATAGTTTTGTTAACTTATCTGCAAGTCAAAACTATCCCTTCCCCCAATTCAATTTTATATGTAGTAATAGACCTATGCCATATGCTTGCTGTTTGAGGAATATTATCTTACATTCCTTTTCCACCACAGGTGGTAGAAATTGGATCACAATTTCCACCACAGGTTGGTCCAAGCTTAAGGTGAATTAGTATTATGTAAAGATATATTGTATATAAATATAAGGTTATTAATGTATTAATTATACTTTTGTATAAGAATTAAAATAATTGAAAATGACAGATCAGAATTGTCTTGGCAATTGCTATTCTGCCAAAATACGATCAGATTATCTAAGTAAGAGAGTTGCAATCTGGCACTGATAATCAAAAACATGGTTTGGAAACAGATGTGGAGTGCTTCAGAGAGTCTCCTTGAACGCAATGGAAAAGGTCTCAAGTAATAAAATGGAAAGGATCCTGGCAAGAAATATAGGGTGCTGACACTTTTACGACCTGAGATGCTTACAATATACAGAAATAGCCGTTTTGTTTGCTTTCCATACACAGCTTGATATCACATGCTCGGCAATCCGTGCTGCCACTTGGAGTCAGGAAGGACAATATATTTCCCTTTCCAAATCGACCTCGTGATTCTAGTCAGGTGTAGAAAGGAAATAAATTATAGGATACATTTTATGTCTATTAATCAATTGGTTTGTCATTTTCCAAACCTTGATCCTCATGAAAGAAAGTGGCAATAGGGAAGGGGGAAATGTAGGGAACAAGCAACAGAACAGAGATAAGTTTGTCCTAAAGGAAAACAGAGTTTTTGTTTCAGAGATTGGGCTCCAGGATGCATTACAGGTGAGAAAGCTTCACTGAAACAGCAACAACAAAAAAGCATGATCTTACTGTGCTTTTCAATTATGCACATCTCACACAAATGGGATGTTAAATAATTATTTATTAGGATCTCCAGATTTAAAACATGGAAGAGCCCCTGCTTTATGTGCTGACACTATGCGTGTGTAGGCAGGCCAGTGGTCAGGCTTGATTCTGCATTACTTTGTAGAAAACATTTTGAACTATTCTTATCAGCAATTTACAACTCTGAAAGTTTGAAATATAGCACAGGGATGTATTTATTATTTGTTTGTTTGTTTGTTTGTCCGTCCGTCCGTCCGTCCGTCCGTCCGTCCATCCATCCATCCATCCATCCATCCATCCATCCATCCATCCATCTATCTATCTATCTATCTATCTATCTATCTATCCATCCATTTATTTATTGGATTTCTATGCCGCCCCCTCTCTGAGGACTCGGGACGGCTCACAACATATAAAATAAAATATACAGTACACAATATCTTAAATTCAATTACCGTAACTAATTAAAAAGTCTTTTAAAACCCCCATAAAACCATAAAAAACAACCATTCCATTCACTTCACATTCTCTCAACACATTCATTGGCCAGGGGGCAAAGATCTAATGGCCCCAGGCCTGGCGGCATAAGTGAGTCTTAAGACTCTTACGGAAGACGAGGAGGGTGGGGGCAGTGTGAATCTCCGGGGGGAGCTGATTCCAACGGACCAGGGCCCCCACAGAGAAGGCTCTCCCCCTAGGCCCCGCCAAATGACATTTTCTAGTTGAAGGAACCTGGAGAAGGCCGACTCTGTGGGACCTGACCGGTCTCTGGGATTCATGCGGCAGAAGGCAGTGTCGGAGGTATTCTGGTCCCATGCCATGTAGGGCTTTGTAGGTGATAACCTACACTTTGAACTGAGTCTGGAAACCAATTGGCAGTCAATGCAGATCGTGGAGTGTTGGAAAGATGTCTGGGCAAGCCCATGACTGCTCATGTGGCTGCATTTTGCACAATTTGTAGTTTCCGAACGCTTTTCAAAGGTAGCCCCATGTAGAGAGCATTGCAGTATTCGAACCTCGAGATGATAAGGGTATGAGTGGCTGTGAGCAGAGACTCTCTGTCTAGATAGGGCTGCAACTGTTGCAATTGCAAATGAAAGAGAAAGAACAGAGAGAAAATTACACTGACAAAATGTACTGTATAATTCCCAGGGAAATGTGTGGTCATATAACGGAATGAGAGAGATGCTAAATATTTTATATAAAATAGGTATGCCTGAGATGGATGAATCCTATGCTAAGCTTTGTTGCATGTGACAATTCTGTACTGGATCAGGATTCAGGCACTAACATGAAAAATGAATTATCTAGGAATTACTGGAATATGTAAACAAAGATAAATTTGCTTCACAAAATACAAAATAGCTTTAGTAAACTTTGATCTTTCCTCATTCAAATTAGCATAATAGTAGTAGTAGTAGTAGTAGTAGTAGTAATAATAATAATAATAATAATAATAATAATGGTATTGCCAGAGAAATCGTAATTGATATTATTTTTAGCTATTTGCTTAATTTAGAGATAAATAGCTATAAATATAAACATGCATACAAATGTGATGGAATTATGTGCATAAGGCAAGTCACTAGTTTACTTATAATAGATTCTATTCAATATTTTATAAGCACCCTATTATCTTGCTAAATATCCTATAATTATATAACGTTTTCCCAAATTAGTATTAGTCTTATGTAATATGATTCATCCTTTTGAGGCACTGAAGAAATTTTACATGGCAGCTAGATCCATTGGTTTGGCATATTTGCCAGGCCAAATATTTCTCTGCTGGAAAAATTATGAAATATTATTCTATAGAATATAGTCATCTAATAGGTTTTGACAGCAGCAACAATACATAAAAAAGCTTATGGATTGATAACCACAAGATATTTTTACAAGTGTTATAGGGATTTTATGAAAGGGGAATGGAGTGGAGAATTTTCTCCATTAAAATACTGAGACTTGCTCTGATAAATGCCTGGCTCATTCCCCAAAGAATGGAAAACTTGAAAAGAATCCCAAACTGCAGGCATGGTTGTTTTGTAAACTTTCCTTCATCAAGATCTTTTCTAACAAGGCCTTATACAGTAAGTAGCAATAGCATAGCAATAGCATTTATACTTATATACCTCCTCATAACGCTTTATAGTAAAGTGACCAGATTTTCACATCGGTAAACAGGGACACCATTGGCCAAGGGAGGGGGGGAGGTTCTTGATTAAAAATTTGGTCTATACAGAGCAACCCCCCCCTCTCTCTTCCTCCCTGCCTTTCTCTCTATTTCTCTCTCTTATTCCCTCCTCCCCTCCTTCCCTCCCTCTTTCTCTCTCTTCCTTAATAAACGTTTATTTATAGTGCTCTTTTAACAAAGGGCATAAAAGCATGTTAGCAATAGCACTTTTTGAAAACAGAGCCAGCATATTGCCCCTACAATTCGGGTCCTCATTTTACCCACCTTGGAAGGATGGAAGGCTGAGTCAACCCTGAGCTGGTGATGAGATTTGAACTGCTGACCTACAGATCTACAGTCAGCTTTAGTGGTCTGCAGTACTGCACTCTACCCACTGCACATCCCCAGCTCTATAGCTCCACTCTTCCTCTCTTTCTCTCTCTCTTCGTCCTGCTTTCTTTCTCTTCCTTCCTTCTTCTCTTTTTTCCTTTCTTTTTCTCTCTCTTCCTTCCTCCCTTTCTTTTTCTCCCTCCCTCCCTTTCTTTCTTTCTTTCTTTCTTTCTCCTTCCCCATTTCTATTTCTTTTTCTCTCTCCCTCCTTCCCTTCCTCTCTCTTTCTCTCTCTCTCTACTTTTCAGTTTTTCTTAAAGTATCAGAATCAGGTTAGTGGTACTGGACTCTCAATCATAAAAATGGTGTTGTATAAACAAATTAAGGTATTTTCCACCCACAGCTGCTTGCCAAAAGATGTGGGTTTTACCTCAAAATTGTGTTTGCCTATTTCTGCAGCTCTTACTAGTTTATAAAATAAGTGCCTGAGCATTGCTTTCAGAGAACTGAAACAATATACAGTACACTGACAATAATAATGACGGTGATAGTACTGAAATGGTTCAACAATCTGTACAGGGCCATCTAAACCAATCATTGCAGTTAGTGACTGTTTGACATAACTAAATTCTGCACTAATAAATGCAGACCAGAATCTGTCTGTTTTAGTTGTGCATTTTAGATACTTAATGAAATCATAATTGTTCTTTGGTTGAAACCTCAAGAATTCCAGTATAGTCTCCAGTGGCCCCTTGGTATTCATGGTTAGTGTTCCATTTTGTTTTAAAAAGTTATTGAAAAAGGCTTGACTCCCTTGTTGTTTTTCTTAGATGTAACCATGAGAACCTCTAGATCTTGGAAACTGAATATTACATTTACTGGAGGGTAAAAAATAGATGTGGTGCCAGAAAAAGAGTTTTCTTGGGGTACTTGAGATATTGTCTTACCTCAGTTGTTTTTAATCTATCTGTTATGGCCAGCCAGTCAGGATGGGCATCCTTTATGTCCTGTTGCCAAAGAATGCCAGTTGGCTCACCTTATGGAACATTCCCTGTCCAGAAATCGGGACGAACCCACTCTGCTGGCCTTTTGTAAAGTCCGGGAATCCTGGGTTTAGGACTGGACCACTGCAGGTGTGCAGGGACCAATTTCTTGGTTGTGTTAGTGATCTGGAGCTGGGCTATTGTTTCTCAGCTGCCTGTATTTTAACTTTTATAACATTTGTAGCTGTTTTATTTTAATTCCGTGTGGCACCTAGATTTGAGATGGGCAGTCATATAACTTGGATAAAGAAATAAATGAATAAAATCCAAAGTTATTCCAAGATTCCCAGTGAACTCTATCACTCTGTAGATAGTAATTATCTAAATCTACATTAAGAACATTTCAAATTCATGGCTGCCCATAATACAGTGATACCTTGTCTTACAAACTTAATTGGTTCTGGGAGGAGGTTCTTGAGGTGAAAAGTTTGTAAGATGAAACAATGTTTTCCATAGGAATCAATGGAAAAGCGATTAATGCGTGCAAGCCCAAAATTCACCCCTTTTGCCAGCCGAAGCACCCGTTTTTGCACTGCTGGGATTCCCCTGAGGCTCCCCTCCATGGGAAACCCCATCTCTGGACTTCCGTTGCCAGTGAAGTGCCTGTTTTTGCGCTGCTGGGATTCCCCTGCAGCATCACAAAAATACGGAAGTCCAGAGGTGGGGTTTTCCATAGAGGGGAGCTTCAGGGGATTCCCAGCAGCACAAAAACGGGCACTTAGCTGGCAACGTAAGTCTGAAGCCATCGAGATAGAAAAACATCCCCAAAATATGAACAAGCGGGATGATACCTCTCGCTTACCAGACATCTGGAAACCAGCCCTCAAACATATCCCAGCCATAGAAACCAGACTCAGGACACACATTGTAAAGCAATCAAGTAGCCTGCAAGTTCCAACTACTCAGGACATCACGCCTAATCTACAACCATTAACTAATCAGCATACCTCAGCTACATCAACGACCCCAATTGTTACCCCTCTGACTCACCAGGAAGTTTCTACACAGCAGGCAATTGCTGAGCCATCAAACCACACCCAGCCACCAGTATTTATAGAAGGAAGGCAGCTGAGGTCTCACAGTGTTCGCCTGAGAACAAGGACAGAAACACCAGCCTGAAGATGATGAATGTGACCTCATCGAAACGTCACCAGAAATTTCCAAATCCTACATGGGAAGAAACCCGAATATACCAAGACCGTCATACCTGTACCCGTGAAAATCTACGAATATATATATATATATATATATATATATATAAAAAAATCAAAAAGATATTAAATTACAATTATAGTAAATTAAAACCACTGTACTTGAAACACATTAAAAGTGGTAGAAAGAGATTAGGCCAGTTTTATACATGGTTCTTTATAACATGTTAGCTTTAAGAAATTTATTGTTAAAATCTCTACAATTTTTGGAGTGTTCTTGGGTACATTTTTGTATAATAGTGAAAGAAGTAGTTGAATCAAGCAGTTTATGTGTTTCCAGTAATACAATCATATCAATTGGGTGGTCTAACAGCACAGACTCTCTACCTGGCCAGGGTTTTTTAAAGATTTGAAAATATTTAAGATTCTGTTGTTTTTTTAGTGGATGGAGAATTCATACTTCTCAAGAGCTGCTTGTCTTTCTGACCCTTGCAACCTCTAAAGGGCTGTTGGCTAAGATATTTGGGGTCTCTCTATGGACATGTTGCACATAGGACTCTCTGTTGCGAGCAATGCAATCTGCATTGCGTTGGGGGTTCCTTTGTGGTAACTACAATTTTGTATAGAAGAAGATACTAATGTTCACTCACTGGAAACATATGTGCACTGTACATGCAGAATAAACTATTGGAACCATAGAAAGACCTTGGTATATATAGAAACTGATAAGAATTAACCCAGCGTTTCTTTGTTAATGTTAATAGCTTGCTTTGATATGCATTTTTATTTGTAGTAATAATACCAACCAGCATATTTTTAGAGAAAATAAAACTATTTGGTACTATAAAAAACATTCCTTTTCAAAGGAAAAGGCAGGAATTCTTCTATTTCCCTCTAATTGCTATTTTCTCTCAGAATCTGCTTCAGCAATTTTGGGGGGCCTTTGAAGCACATTTTAAGAGGGGAAGGTGAAGTAGAAAAGGAATCACCAAGAATTATCATTTCAATGATGAATTTCTTCTACTGGCAGAGAGACAAAGCAGCTGTATACTGTACAATTGAATAATGTAAGGATCAGCCAAGACCTCTATTTGTTATAATTTTATTATATATTTCCTCATTTGAACTATTTGCATAATATACAGTAAGTATATGTAAAAATATGCTGAATTTAAGATAATTAAGTATTACTATTAACTCTTATTGTTTATTTCTGGATTTGGGGTCATGGGAAGAAAACTCCAACATTGCCAAACTCTGCTTCAACCCATTCCTGTATATTTTAAATCATCTTCAGCATCATCAAGAACATCATCAACATCATCAGAAAAAATAAGAATTTATATGAATATTTACCAGTTGTAGATTAGAATTACCCTTCTAAATAGTTTTCCAGTTGAGATTCATGATAGTAGGACTTCCCCCCCCCCAACTATGGGACTTCAAATTATTATAGTATTCATGGGAAATGGGTATGCTTCCAAAGTATAGGTTCAACATTTTTGCAATCAAAACAACATATTATATTTTTTGGCAGCTAAACAACAAAAAAAGTTACAGATCAAAATCTGGCCCCAAAAAACCACATAATATTAAATATGATCTCCCTTCTTGTAAAATAAGTGCCTATATAAATTAGAATAATAAATAAATAAATGAACTTTGAACACTTCTTCAGTAATTAGCTGAACACTTAATCGCAAATGTTTTAGTGGTTTTGACTGGTTTATATTTGCTGTTTCACACCTTGTTTCAATCTGTTTTTGAGTTGATCCAGAACTATAATAAACAATAATGTCTTTCTTGTCTTGAACCCTCCTTTTCCTCCCGAGAAGGCCCACAGGTCTCCAATATATTTAAATAGTAGTACTGATAGTGTTGTTGGTGATGTTGATGAAGATGATGATCGGCTTTAGTTGAATGAACCATAATCTATTCATTGAAATATATCTTATGGATGCCAGAGTATTTTTCATTGGCATTGATTTGTTGCACATTCCAATTTCATGCCTCCCTTCAGTCCCAATTTCTAATAACATGTATTCCATAGCACATGACATAATCATGTTACAAACGTCTGTTACTCACACAATATTAATACAGTATTGAATCCCATTCCTTCTTTTGGGAGAATTCAAAGATGGTAACTTTGTCACAATAGTATTCATTTCTTGGCACCTAGCAGGATGAATATAGATGGTTTTATTTGCAAAATGCCATGAAATAGATCACAACAGGAATTCTGACAAGGAAACTTCTAAGGCTATGGGGCCGAGTTTTCTGATATGATTGATGGTGGAGAATTTTAACATTGATAATCTACAGATTTGGTAACTGAAAATTATATCCTCAATTCCTGCGCCCATCTCTTTGAGGTTGCTTCTAAACATTGAATAAACACTGAAATGAGTCTGGGTGTGTTTCAGGGGAGATGGAATTGTTCCTATTTTCCTGCAGTGTTAAGGGACACCTAATTTGTAGCCTGCTTTATAGTCAAACTGAGGAACTGAGACTGACTTCTGACATTACACATACTGTATTTTGCAGTTCATTATAGGAGTTGATTTGTCAAGCTTTCCTCAACAATGTTACTGGGAGTTACAGTATATTGTGGTGCTGACATTTAAAATCTGTTAGAAATCTCACCTCAGTACCTCTATGGAGTTAACAATTTTCAGCACTGATTTGATAGAAGAAATTATTCTTAAATTGTTATATGTATAACATAGGCATCTCTAATTAAAAAAAAAATAGAAAATAGAAATGTAAAACATATCATAAAAAATAAGTATTTAAAAATGTACGTAGCATTACCATTTGTTGAAATGAAAGATGGATGCAAGGTCATAAAAGTATAAAATGGCTGCCCTGTGAGAAATAGCTCTTATTTTCCTTCTCAGCTTGGCTCTACCAAAACCATCATGGCAGCATCTGGAAGAATATTAAATATGTTTTCCAGATGTAGTCATCTTCAAAAGTTTATGTTTACATATGATGCTGCCATCAATGTCCATAATCCATCTTTCAATGAATAATTTGTTTGCTTGTTTGTATACACAGCAAATAGCTGAGTGCTATCCAAATAAAATTATTCTATATTATAAAATTCAAGATGAAAGTACCAAAATACCTAGGGCTTAATAGTATAGATCCCAAAAGTTTGACCAGGAGGTCAATAAGTGTGCAGAGCTGAGAAATGTTATGGTGACCAGTGACCATATTGATTTTTTAGTCTAAATATGGCCCTCAAACAAATGGAAGGGAAAGAAGTATTTCATATAGATGGCATTAAAAGATCAAGGTTTTCCTGTCAGTCATGCCCAAATCTAGGCTACTGTGCTCATCACTGTTTCTTGACTGAGGGATCCAGCATTGATTGAAGACAATTTCGGTGGCCAGGTGGCCAACATGGGTATACACCAAAGACACTTGAAACGCTGTTTCCTTTCCTCCTAAGTGTCACTTTGTAATGTATTTGCATTTGTATGCAAGTAACAGGAACACCCATGTGGTGTTCAGGACTTAAATCAGGCTAACATCTTTTCAGCTAGCAAACTCAGTGTTATTAACTGCTGAGCCATCACAACTCTTATATAAGTGGTATTATCCTACCCATATTGTGAAAAGGAGAGTATCCACTGCCAAACTGTTTACTACGGGCTCATCTTACTCCTTCCCCCCTTCCTTCTTAATTTCATTTCTGGGAACTAGTATGTTCTCTTTGTTAAAATAATGTTCAACTCCTCTTTTAAGAGATAGCGGCATCTTGAATAACATTTGGAAAGTTTCTCATTCTACCTTACAGTATTGTGCCTGGAAAAATAAAAAAGGAGTGCTCACCATATTTGGAGCTGTGAGAAAGAAGACGCAATATAAATCTAACAAATAAATTGCATATCACAATTTCCTAAATGTGCCTCTGACTCAATTCCAGTTTCATTCTTACAGCAACTTTAATGTCTCTTTCATCCTTGTCTAGCACATTAAACATGATATACTCTACTAGTTCAGTCCTTGATCATTTGTGCATCTGTGCTTTTCAAGTGGAATTTCCCCATCCTCTAGTAATGTGTATAGAATGCATTGGGTGTTAAGACCACAAATATCGGCTGCTCTTGATCTAGAAGGAACTACCACCTGTAATCAATACTGTGAAGCTTGCTGTTGTTTGTTTCCTGTTGATTATTGGTTGATTGTACTGTCTATAAGCGGAACTTTTTTCTTCACTACAATCCACCTTACTATTTCTTCTGGAAATTAAAACTGGTGAGAGTAACTATCCAGTAGACCTTACTTGGAAATATGATGCCTACAAACGGTTGACACTTTGTGATACTGTGACTCCTGGGAAAATTTGTTAACCTTCGAAAGAGTCTCTGAGGCAGAAATAACTTTCAAGTTTTACAAGATGGTGAAGTCCCCTTTGGTTCTTTTAAAAAGTATTAGCAGAGGTCAGATTAACAAGTCAGCACTGTAACTGGAGATGAGCAGGATTCCTCAAACCAGGGCCCGCAAAGAAAAGAATGAGGGAGGGGATTGGGTGTGAGGATGAAAAGCTCCCAACACAACCTGACTCTGATCCTTCTCCTTGGTTGGGCCTGGGGCACACTAGATAAGGTGAAGGGAAATTGTAAAATTAGACCTGGCAACCTTCACAGAGAGGCCCAGCACAAGCTCCTTGGCCTGAGGGAAGCTGAGAAAGTTTGAGGAATTGTGGGGGAAAAAGATCTTGGCAGGCTAACTTCCTGTGGCGGCATCCAAGGCTAATTAGTTTTCAGTGTTCTGTGTGTGCTTGAATGGAAACGAGCCAGCACTGAGAGGCACTAGATGAGGAAATCAAAACCACATGGACTAAAGAAGAAGAAGAAGAAGAAAAAAAGGGGGGTCCTTCTTAGCTACATTTTCTTTTTTCCAAAGAGGGAATCAGGCCGTTTCTTTTCATGAACACTAAATCACCGCTGCTCCCCTGTCTATCACATCTCACATCTGCCTCAGAACTCATTAAACATCAAAAGGCAGCTTGATCAGTTCTGCTTAGTTAGAAGTCTAAGTTACTAGAAGTCTAACCAGAAAAGAGTTTGTATGTTTTTAATAATACTTTAAGGAACTTCTTAGCACTCTATAAATTACTTAATGCAACAAACTCTTCCTGTGGACCAGCAAATGTTTTATAGAGAGAATAAATACTGCCTTAACATGCTTGTGGTTGAGCCCACAGCCATAGATAAGAAGTTTAAATAAAACTTTAATTCACATTTCAATTCATATACAGTATTTTATGTACAAGCATGCAGTTGTGTGGGTGGGTGTGAGTGTATTCTCTTCAGAATTCTTGAGGCTATTTATGCTTATTATTGCTATTCTAAATTAATATTAATGCTTAATATTTTCTCTCTTCATTTTCTCTCCTCATTCTGCCAGATTTGTTAAGTAATCTGCAGATAATTCATGAATTTATTGAATAGAAGACTAACATCCCCCCCACAATAATTCAACTTTGAAATAGCCAGATCATTTTATGTTTGTTGACAATATGATAAATGAGGCAGATGAGTTTTTCTTTCCTATTATTCTTAGAAGAGGGCCTCTTGAATTTGCAATTGTCTTCCTTTTAACTGAATATAATTCTTTTTGGCCGCAGTACATTTCTTCTATAACATATAATACTACACCATTAATTGGCTATACAGTATATGACAAATGTAATTATTCTCCACAGGGTAAGCAAGGACTGAAATATGCCATTTCTTGGGTAAAAGCCAGCTCAATTATATTTAAGAAACAAAACAAAAACTGCCATGGGAAGTGGCAAAATTAAATGGAAAAGTTAGAAAGAGAAAAGGGTTTCTTAACATTTTTTTTTTTGTTATTTGCTTTCCAGTTGGATATTCCCTTCTCCAAGGGAATATTGGATTCTGCTTTCTAAAGAAAAAATATAACTACCCCATTGGGAAGACAAGCAGCTGGGACACATGGATAGAGTACAAAAGATTATGCAGTTTTTTCAAACCAATGAATTTACTGTAAGACTGTAAACTCACATGGTCTTATTTTTTCTTTTAAAAATTAGCACACACACACACAAATATATGTCCCCTTTAATTTTAATCAAAGAGAGTATATAAATGCAATTTATAACAGATAACAAAACAAAGTGCGTGAAGCAAGGGAGTTCTTTATTTGTGCCAATGGCGTTAAATTCTACTGAATGTAGACCAGATGCATACAGTATGTTCAAAAAATGCATTATTCAGACCATTTGTGGTGAATTTTCATATTGCTCAGTGATTTTTTTCTAATGGCTATTTACATGAGTAAATGCTGGTTTTCCAGCATTCATGACAGAAGCACAAAATTCATACTGTTATTTGCACTGACATCCCGCATGTGAATATCAAGGCAGGCAAAGGAAAGTTTCTCTGAATGCAAGCTGAAGTTTGAGTGCCTAAAGACTTGCCAAAACATAGTGTGCAATCAAATTATATAATTAAGCCGTCCAAGAAGAATTGTTGGAAGATTGGTGGTGACTTAATAATTTGTAGGGGCTGTTGCCAGATGAATTTTTCATTAATGATGTGGAATAGGTCATTGCATATATACATGCACAACTACACACTCGTCTGGATGTTTTCCATTTATCTCTCTCCCCCCCCCCCCTTTTTATTTCATGCATGAATTAGGTTTGTATTCAGTTTAACATGGAGAGAATCCTTGAAAAATTCAAATTCACTCTGTTCATTAATTCATATGTAAAACAGAAAGAAGAGCATGACAGAGGAGAAGGTGACAACCTCTTTCTTGTTGGAAAGCAACTAATTTAGGCACAATTCATAAATTGCTTAAGACCCACCTATGTTGCCAGGCATGGGGGAATTGAGATACCCTCCAGGCTTATATAGTTTATGTATGATATGATTGTGTTGTATGGTTTTAATGATTGGTTTTAGATGTTTTTAAATATTAGATGTGTTATATTGCTGTTATTATTGCTGTGAGCTGCCCCAAGTCTGCTGAGAGGGGCGTCATACAAATCTAATAAATTATTATTATTATTATTATTATTATTATTATTATTATTATTATTATTTCTTATTGGGGTGGTACAATTGTACTTAGGCTGAATCACTTTATATTATTAAATCTTCCATACGAAAATGTCCTTCTTTTAGAAAACTGTCAAATCATTTCTATGTTATTTCCAACACAGGGAAACAGATTTAATTTTTTTGTTGATATAGAAGAACTGTCATCACGTTAATCTTCAGCTGATGTCTTATATGGCAAAGATAAATAAATCCACAACATAAAGGAAGACCATGGTGCCCTGGTCAAATAAAAAAGACTGAGGGGAAAGTTGGGAAAGAAACAGAGATGGAAAGTTAATTTTTTTGATTGGGAGCCACCCAGAGTTATAGGATGAGTTGCTAGGTAAATCTTTTGAATAAATACACAAATAAAACATCAACAGAAATAGTATTTTTTTTTCTGGGAAGCAAAAGGAAGATGTAACTTGTCTGGAGAAGAGGACGTTCTTGGTTAAGATTCTTAGTCATCCATATAGAGTTATCTAAGTTGATTCATGGCAACTGGATTTCTTATCTACCTACCTACCTACCTACCTACCTACCTACCTACCTACCTATCTATCTATCTATCTATCTATCTATCTATCTATCTATCTATCTGATTTTTATGCCGCCCTTTGCCTTAGACTCAGGGTGGCTTACAACATGTTAGCAATAGCACTTTTTTAACAGAGCAAGGCTATTGCCCCCACAATCCGGGCTCTCATTTTACCCACCTCGGAAGGATGAAAGGCTGAGTCAACCTTGAACCGGTGATGAGATTTGAACCGCCGACCTTCAGATCTACAAGTCAGCTTCAGTGGCCTGCAGTACAGCACTCTACCTGCTGCGCCACCCCGGCTCATAGTCTGAAATATTTCACTGTGTTTCAAACCAAAAAGAAATGGTTTGCAATGATTCAATTCTAAATTCCTTGTTTAGATCCCACAGCCATTCCACATACTATGCTTCCTCCTCCTGTCCTATAAAGCCAGAAAAGTCTGCTTCTGCTGCTGTGTCAAATGCAACCCCTTCCTCCTTTCTGGAAGTTCCATAAAATGCAAGCAGGTCTTCCCTGAAAGTATCTTGTTGCCTTAGACCTTCCTGCACCTTCACTTATGCATCCTCTGCACTCTTCCATATGGTCCTAACTATAAGAAACCTAGAAAAGAAGCAGCAGCAAGAGAATTGTGGGTGTTCATGGGGTGTAACAAAGGATAAATTAAAAGGGAAAAAAAAGAAAATAGCAATGTGAAGAAAGAGTAGTTCTCTCTTTACTTCTGCCAAGGTACACCAGTCATCTCCCAGAAAGTGTATAAATCCTGGGGATGATACATGCAAGTGACCAAAAATTGGTTCTTGTAAATAAGTTTTTAAGTTATGTAAATGCAACTCAGTCATTCATGTGATAATTCAGATGGTAGAGGAGATGAAGCTCCAGGATCTAGTTTCCTTAGCCTATTCCCAGACTATTGGTCTGAATAATACATAGTAAAAAGGTACAGATGGAACATTCAGCTTGGCAAAATAGGGTGTGAACCTGTAATTTAAAAAGGCTGGGAACCCCTGAAAACAAAACAAGGAATAACTTGTGCAGTTTGTGGCAGTATGAAAGAGGAGATGATAGGTCCTCTGCTGAAATAAAGTGAGACATGATATTTGCAATGATAGGGCAGCATACTCAAGTCCCTGTGGTCTTTCAGGGCTTGAAGCATGGTTTTGGTCTGTAATGTGGCTACTTGTCAACTTGTACAGGCAGTCAGAAAACTCATCCCTTTAAAGAGGTTTGAACTGCTCCTTCTCTCAAAAAGACAACATTGCCTAAAAGACTTTAAGAGTTGTTAACCTAATCCTTCGCAGCTTCTTCTCTGGTAATTTTGAACTGCTAACAAGAGCTTACAAAATATTTGTCAGACCAATCCTAGAATACAGCTCACCTGTATGGAACCCACATTGCATATCTGACATCAACACAATTGAGAGAGTCCAGAAATATTTCACAAGAAGAGTCCTTCATTCCTCTTCTCACAACAAAATACCTTACTCCACCAGAATTGAAATTCTTGATTTAGACAACTTACAACTCTGTCGTCTCTGTTCTGACTTAATTATAGTTCATAAAATCATATACCAAAATGTCCTACCTGTTAACGACTACTTCACCTTCAACCGCAACAACACACGAGCACAAAATCGATTTAAACTAAATGTCAGTTTATATAATTCAAAGCAAACACAGGTAACAAAAACTGTTCTTACAGACAGGAACACTATGAAGCTTCACAGAGGTTTCACGAAGGCCAGGCAATAAAACAGGATTCTTGCTGGCAAAAACAACGCTGGAGATAATAAAACCCACGCCTCCCCCAAGTCTTCCAGACTTCTAGGCCACAAGCCAAGATCAGAGACGCCGAGGATCGAAGCAAGGTCACAGGACTCCCAATTGATAACTCTCCACAAGGCTGTAAGGACGGGCCTGCCTTTTCAACCCTGCTGAGGAGAACCACACCCAAACCCAGCTGTTGCCAATTCAGAGATGGAAATACCTTTCTAATTGGCCCCGTCTTTGAGTTGCTCGTCGCTGCCTCATGTCTATTATAGCCTGTGCGTCTTCATCCAATGAATCCAGGCTACTAGCTGGGGAGAGCCCCCTCCCGGGGGTCTCAGGCTGCTCTCCCTCCTCCTCTTCCTGATGTTCCTCTCCCCCGTCTGCCTGGTCCTCCCCCTCCTGTTCACTGTCCTCCTCCTCTGGGCATGGATCCGGCAGAGATCCAGCCGGTCCCTGAGGAGCCTCAGGCTGAATCACAACAGTCTTCTAAGACATATCATTTTTCACACATCATGAGGTAAGACAGTAGCCCCTCAGAAGCAGGCTCACCTGAAGAAAAAATTCAAAATGGCCTTATTTCATCCACGAAAGGAAGTTAAGAGTGAGCCAATGTGGGCCATGTTTCAGAAACCCTGGTCAGCAAAGTTTTTATAGATTGTGTTTCATGAAGTTGGAGCCTGCAAGGAGGGAGGGCAAAACACAGTGAAGGAAACCTATTCCTGTTCACAGCAAAATTTAAGGGCAATTATAGGAATGGCTATAGGCGTCTTCAAAAATCTCTATCATGGCAGCAGTTACTGTGTAAAGATTGATAGTACAGCAGGGGTGAAATCCAGCAGGTTCTGACAGATTCTAGCGAACCGGTAGTGGAAATTTTGTGTAGTTCAGAGAACTGGCAAAAACCAGCTCTGGCTGGCCCATGAGTGGGATGGGAATGGAGAATTTGCAATATCCTTCCCCCGGGAGTGGGGAGGGAATGAGGATTTTGCAGTATTTTCCCTTGCAATGCTCACCAAGCCACGCCCACAGAACTGGCAGTGAAAAATATTTGAATTTCACCCCCACAGTAGAGCCCCTGAATTTGACACTGTTGTTGGCAGGGCTGGATATTATCACCCTTCCTGTTTCTCCTCACTTGTTATGCTCCAAATACTGGAATTCCCTGAAAGAATCATATAAGATTCACAGCCCTTGCTTTTGCTGACAATGTTGCGTTAGTTCAGTAACTAGTGCCTCCTTGCAGGACATGATTACCAGCTTAGACCAAGAGACTAGAAAGTATTAATGCAGATAAGACCAGTCATCTTGATTGGGAGTCACCCTCCCAACACACTAATCATAACTATCTATCAGCCACTAGAAAATGTGCAACAGTTTACATACCTTGGTAGCATCTTATCACAAGATGGCAGCATGGAAGCAAATATCAAACACAAAAATTGAGAAAGTCTCAGCAGTATTCCAGGACTTATGACCTACAGAATTTGGTCAACTTCAACAATAGATAAGAGGACCAAGTTACAACTTTGTAACAATCATTTGTAACGATCGTTATGCCAACAGAGATCTATGCCAGTGAAGCATGGGCATTAACAGTGTGGAGAACACAAAAGCTCTGTGTATTCCCTCAGTGTTGCCTATGCAAAATTCTGGGTGTCACCAGGCATGACGGTGTCACCAATGAGGAAATTTTCCAGCTCATTGGATCCAGGAAGTTGCAGGAATTGTGACAGAATGTCAAATGCACCTAGCTGGCCATGGTTTTTTGCTTGCCAGAACATTGATACATACAATATATGTTTTATATTAATACAAGGCTAAATCAACGCATAACAAATAAACGAACAAACAAACATGACAAACAAACAAACAAACAAACAGAAAATATTCTTTAAAAAAGATCTAATTGTTTATTTAAGTACATTAATAACAATAACTATTCACTTAGCATATTTTATAATATTTGTACTTGTATTCCCTTCAGGAGGTAAGTTTTGAATGATTTTTTATTTTAAATTATTTTCTGGTGAAGTATGTTGTGTCCTCAGCGTATACCATTTTCTCTTGTAGGTTGTCACTGTTCTTTAAATCATTTAATTCTTTCTTATCCGCCTTCTTTTATTCGTATTCAATTTCTTTAATATTATACAGATCTTTCTTTATAAAAAGGTTTTTTGTATATATGTCTTTTGTATTTTTTTTCTATGTAATAAAAAGGATATAAAGTATTGTTAATTTGATTTTTTCTTTTGAGTTTTATTTCTTTTCTTAAACCAGTTATAGAGATGTATCCAGGTTTTATCGTGTTCGGAATCCTCTTTATTTTTTAATTTAATTGTTAGTGCGTCAAATTCAGCACAGTCTAATATTTTTTTAATTATCAAATCGTCTTCAGGTGGTTCGGGTTGCTTCCAATTTTGAGCTATCGTTATTCTAATTGCTGTCAATATATGAATTAATAAGTAATGTTTGTTTTTTTCAATTTTTTGATCTATAATTCCCAGGAGAAAGGCTTCAGGTTTTTTATTTATCTTCATTTGTAAAATCTCTTCTATCCAATTCTGCATTTTGTTCCAGAATTTTTTCATTTTTGAGCAGGTCCACCAAATGTGGTAGTAGGTCCCCATTTTTTTACACCTCCAACATTTTGGGCTTGTTCCTTTATACATTTTGGCTAATGTTGCCGGTGGAAGGTGCCACCTATAATACATTTTGTATATGTTTTCCTTATAAGCTGTAGATTTTGTTAGTTTATAGTTTTTGATCCAAATTGATTCCCACTTATCTAAATTTATGCTATAACCAAAATTTTTGCTCCAACTATGTATACTATTTTTAACGATGTGTTCCTCCATTTTGTAGTGTAGCATGTATCTATATATTTTGGAAATCATTTTCTTTTCTTGGCCTAAAATTATCTTATCTAATTCTATCTCTTTTATTTGTATTTCCTTCCTTTTCCCTTCTTGATATTTTGATTTAATTACGTTATACGCCCACCAATCGATTTTGATTCCAATTTTTTCTAATTGTTCCCTAGTTTTTAATTCCCCATTTTTTTCTAATGTTTGATAATAATTTAACATTTTGTTTAGTTCTCTTGAGTTTGGGTATACCGTCGCCTCTAAGCTCGAGTACCATTTGGGAATTTGGTGGTAGTACATTTTTTTGATTTTTTTCCAAGTTGTGTATAACGAGTTTCTTATTATATGTTGTTTGAAATAACTATGTGTTTGTTCTTTATTTTCCCACAGGATAGCATGCCACCCTGTTCTCATATCGTGTCCTTCCAGTATTAATAGTCTTTTATTTTCCAATTTAAACCAATCTTTCAACCAATCCATAATTGCTGCATTATAATATAATTCGAAATCTGGTAGTGCAAATCCTCCTTGTTTGATATTATCTTGTAGATATTGTATTCTAATTCTAGGTTTTTTTCCGGCCCAGACGAATTTTGTAATCATTCTATTTAATTTTTGAAAAAAGTCTTTTCTTAATATAATTGGAATAGTCCTAAATAGATATAGAATCTTGGGTAAGATGGACATTTTTATTGTTGAGATTCTACCTATGAGCGAGATAGGCAATTTGTTCCATTTTTCTAATTTCTTTTTTATTTCTTTTATTAAAACCGTATAATTATCTTCCTTTATTGTGATTGCTTTTGCTGTTAATTTTATTCCCAAATACTTAACTGTTTTTACTATTTGTAGGCCTAATCTGTCTTCTAATATTTTCTTCTCTGTATTTGTTAAATTTTTTGTCAGTATTTTGGTTTTTTGTTTATTAATTTTAAGTCCTGCTACTTTTCCGAATTCAGTAATCTCCTTTAATAAAACTTCCCCTGATTCAATTGGATCTTCTATATTGAATACTAGATCATCGGCAAATGCCTGAATTTTGTATTCTTGTCCTTTCAAATTTAATCCTTTAACATTTTTATTTAGCCTTATCTGATTTAATAAGATTTCTATGGCCAAAATAAATATTAATGGGGAAAGGGGGCATCCTTGCCGTACTCCCTTTTCTATTTTTATATTTTGCGTTAATTGGTCGTTTATTATAACTTTTGCCGATTGTGTAGGGTATATCGTCTTGATTGCTTTTATAAATTTTTCTTTAAATTTCATTTTGGTCAGTTGTTTAATAAAGAAGTTCCAATTCAAATTATCGAATGCTTTTTCCGCATCTAAAAATATTAATGCCAAATTCTTTCCTGGGTTTGCCTCATAGTATTCTAAAATATTTATAATGTTTCTCAGATTATTTTTTATATTTCTGTTTGGTAAAAAACCGTTCTGGTCCGGATGTATGATTTCGTTAATTATCCCTTTAAACCTTTCTGCTAATATTGTTGTGAAAATTTTGTAATCTGAGTTTAGTAATGCAATTGGTCTGTATTGTTTTATTAAATATCTTTGTTCCAAATCTTTTGGTATTAGTGTTATTAACCCTTCCTTCCAGGATTCAGGCATTGCTCCTTTATCTAACACCTCATTCAGCATCTGTAGTAATAATTTTTTGACTGGTTCGTATATTTCTTTGTAATATTCGGCTGGTATTCCATCTACTCCTGGGGTTTTGTTATTGTTTTGTTTTTTAATTGCTAGCTCTAATTCTGTCATAGTTATGGTTTTATCCATTCTATCTATGTTAGTCTCCGATATTTGGGGTAGTTCAATCTCGTTCAAATATTGATCTATTTCTTCCTCTTTTATATCACCCTTCCTGTTTCTCCTCACTTGTTATGCTCCAAATACTGGAATTCCCTGAAAGAATCATATAAGTTTCACAGCCCTTGCTTTTGCTGACAATGTTGCGTTAGTTCAGTAACTAGTGCCTCCTTGCAGGACATGATTACCAGCTTAGACAAAGAGACTAGAAAGTATTAATGCAGATAAGACCAGTCATCTTGATTGGGAGTCACCCTCCCAACACACTAATCATAACTATCTATCAGCCACTAGAAAATGTGCAACAGTTTACATACCTTGGTAGCATCTTATCACAAGATGGCAGCATGGAAGCAAATATCAAACACAAAAATTGAGAAAGTCTCAGCAGTATTGCAGGACTTATGACCTACAGAATTTGGTCAACTTCAACAATAGATAAGAGGACCAAGTTACAACTTTGTAACAATCATTTGTAACGATCGTTATGCCAACAGAGATCTATGCCAGTGAAGCATGGGCATTAACAGTGTGGAGAACACAAAAGCTCTGTGTATTCCCTCAGTGTTGCCTATGCAAAATTCTGGGTGTCACCAGGCATGACGGTGTCACCAATGAGGAAATTTTCCAGCTCATTGGATCCAGGAAGTTGCAGGAATTGTGACAGAATGTCAAATGCACCTAGCTGGCCATGGCTTTTTGCTTGCCAGAACATTGATACCCGAAAAACGCTGAAGTTGAGATCTGCAGGGGGAAAGCAAAGACCATGCAAAACTTGGCACCACACATTTAAAGATGACTTATGAACTAATGAGAAGATGGCAAAGATGCTGCTATGGATAAGATTCATTGGAAGAAGTTGATGCCCTGTGACCTACAGTATATGTTTTGCACAAAAGAAACCAATGATGATGATGATGATGATGATGATGATGATAGGGAGTGGCATATTTTTTATCCTAATGGGAAAAAAATGGTTTCCAGATATGTGCATGGGTCAAAGGTTGAAAATCAATATTGGGTTCAGATTATGAGACCTCCTTTAAATAATAAATTAAGCAAAATACTGCTTTCCAATACAGTGAACCCTCGATCATCGTGAGGGTTCCGTTCCAGGACCCCAAGCGATGATCGATTTTTCGCGAAGTAGCGGTGCGGAAGTAAAAACACCATCCGCACGTGCGCAGATGGTGTTTTTACTTCCACCGCCGCCCGCCCTTCACCCACCGTTGCCAGCTCCGCTTCCCAAGCCTGCTAATGAAATCCAACCCACGGCGGCCCTTTCCCTCTCCAGGCTGCGGGCGGGGTCCGGAGAACAATGCCTGGCGCCACGCTCCCGGCTGGGCTTTTTTCCCCCATTTCCCCTCGGGTGGAATTTCAGACCCTCCGCCGGTTGGATTTCATTAGCAGGCTCGATAGCAAGTTCTTCCTCCCTTTAGAAAGCCCCGCAGCCTCCTCCGCCCGGCGGGAGGAGGGAAAAGGCCGCCAGCGAGGACCCGCAAAGCCGCCGCCGCAGCGAGGCCGAGCTGCCCGCTCCCACGGCACGGGCTCCCAACACAGCGCCGCTCAGCCCGGCCTCGGCGACGCCTCCGCGGATCCGCCAGCCCAGCCGAGCGACGCCTCTCTGGTCTGGGCGAAGGCAGTGGGCAGTCCCCGCCGCAGCAGTCCCCGCGGGCACCGCGCGCCAAGGGCCAGCCAGGCCGCCGGCCAACAAAGGGGCTCCCTCGCCTCCCTCGTTCGGGCAGGTTTACAAAGTCAGCGCGGCAACTTGGAGCCCGGCGCGCCCCGCAGCCCCCGCCACGCCTCGCCCGCCCCCGCCTGGCCGGCGCTCCGGCTACCCCCGGCTGAGGAAGAACCGAGTAGCCCCCGCCCTCCCCCGCCCGGCTCCCTTCAGCCCCCCGGGGTCAAGCGGGCGGGGGGCGGCCGGGACCTCGCCTGTCTCCGCCGCCCGCATCGCCCCTCCGGCGGGCCGGCCTCCGCCTCTGCTGCAGCCGCCACCGCCTCCCTGACTGGCACAAAAGGGCCCCGCCCGCCCCGCCCCGAAGCTTACCTTGCGGCGGGATTCCCTCCCCCCGCAGCCAAAACTAAAAGCCTGTCTCTTTTTTTTCTTGCGGCGAGCCCAAGCCGTTTCTCTCTCGACCGCAGCCGAGCTTCCCTCGGCCCCCTTTGGCCCCGTCGCCTCCTCCCCGCCTGCCTTTCCTCGCCAAGCGCACGAAAAAAAAGAGAGAAGGCTTCTACCAGAAGCCGGGGACGGCGGGCAGGGGCATGAAGGATCTCTTGCGGGGGAAAAGCCGCTAGCCAGCTTTCGGAGCTCCTCCGCCATCACCCGGCTTCTGGTAGAAGCCTTCTCTCTTTTTTTTCGTGCGCTTGGCGAGGAAAGGCAGGCGGGGAGGAGGCGACGGGGCCAAAGGGGGCCGAGGGAAGCTCGGCTGCGGTCGAGAGAGAAACGGCTTGGGCTCGCCGCAAGAAAAAAAAGAGACAGGCTTTTAGTTTTGGCTGCGGGGGGAGGGAATCCCGCCGCAAGGTAAGCTTCGGGGCGGGGCGGGCGGGGCCCTTTTGTGCCAGTCGGGGAGGCGGTGGCGGCTGCAGCAGAGGCGGGCGGGGGAGGCCGGCCCGCCGGAGGGGCGATGCGGGCGGCGGAGACAGGCGAGGTCCCGACCGCCCCCCCGCCCACTTGGCCCCAGACCGGTGCAGCAGGAAAGGGACGGAGAAGGCTCACTGGCAGCCCTTGCCCATCGCCGCGCCTTCGCTTCCCCCCCTCCCCCGCTGGATCCGGCAGTGTGCTGAGGGGAATTGCCGCGGACTGGAGGCAGTGAGGCAGACCGGCTCCGAGGCGAGCGGCCGGAGCTGCGCCCTCCTTCGCCCGCCAGGTGAGGCGAAGGCGAGGGGCGCGCGGCTGCAGCGAGGAGCCGAAGATCCCGGCGGGGAAGACCCAGGGAAGGTTCCTTCGTCCGCCTAGCAGCTGATCTGCTCGGCAGCGCAGCACCAGCGAGGAGCCGAAGATCTTCGGCTCCTCGCTGCTGCTGCGCTGCCGAGCAGATCAGCTGCTAGGCGGCCGCTCGAGAGCAAGAGGGGGAGAGATAGAGAAAGAGAGAGAAGGAAAGAAAGAGATGAGAGAGGGAGGAAGAGAGTGTGAGAGAGGAAGAAGCAACATAGAGAAAGAGGGGGAAGACCCAGGGAAGCCTCTGCCCGGCGGGGAAACTCCACCATCTACGCATGGAAGGGCACGCATGCGCAGATGGTGGAGTTTACTTCCGGGTTGAAAACTCGCGAAATAGCCCTTTCGCGATACTTGAGGACGCGAAACTCGAGGGTTCACTGTATATCAGTATTTATTAATACTGCTTCAATCTCAATCATTTTCATTTTTCAGCTATTCTAACCAGTCCAGGACAGGTTTGTCCAATACGGCACAATACTCTTATCATCATCATCATCATCATCATTTATTAGATATGTATGCCGCCCCTCTCCAAGGACTCAGGGCGGCTTATCATGCCACTCATTCCACAATAGAACTGTGACACTGCAGACACAGCAAGCTAAAACGTCCAATTGTACTCTTTCCTTCTCAACTAACAGTCCAACTTTCTTATTTCAAACCCGTCAACTTCTTTTCGTAGTTTCATGATCTGCAAACCCTCAATGAGGCTCAATCTCAAAGTTCAAAATAATCGCAATCGTAAATAGATTACTTGGCAATAATTCACATAGTGTTAACAATTAAAATCCTAAGCAATTATTTCCAGTGCTAACCTGGAACAATTAATTACTTTAATATGTAATTCAATAATTAATTATCCCTTTTAAAACTGGAACACTGAGATTTCCTTTGAAAAGGTTTAAATGAAAAGAAATAAAATGCAATCCAGTTTCTAATCTAATATATTTCTACAATGTGCTGACTAGAGTCAATACATACCTTACGTTGATCTCAAGAGCAAATTGAGATTTGATCACCTCTCTGGTCTTAGGTAATGACTGCAGATCTGGTTAATTTAAGGATAAAGCTCACTGGAATTTCAGTATCCTTCTTGTGACAGCTACCAGGGAGCATCAGGTCAGATCATGCAAGCTGTGAGATCGAACCAATTAAGAACTTGAGCAAACTTCCCAGTTGCCCAATATTTGGCTATGGGCGTGCCAACATAATAAAATAAAATTGAACTCTCCTTCAAGTTGAACTCATTTCCTGGTGACTTCATGAAGTTGTCTATGATTATGTAATTTTCTTGGCAGCAACAAGAAAGTGGTGTGTTATTTATTTGTTTTGGGAAGTTTCTATCAACTAGACAAGCTTATCTACAGCTCCCATTCATCTACTGTACTGACTTTGAGCTTCTAAATCCAGGGAAGGTTGGTCAGATGCTGCCACCTGCTGAGACTGCCAAGATAATGCAGCCTGCTAAAGGCATGCCAGACTGCGATGAAGAAAGAGTAGGGCATTTTTCAGAGATCCAACCTTACCAGGATGGAACTAAAAGTAGTTCTCCCCATGTGCATTTAGATTGTACATCCTGAAGATCCAAATCTACCTCACAAACACCAATTTACCCAGCCACTATCAAAGAGAGCTATATTTGTAATTAATTCCCAATATTAAAACCAGTGGGTAACTTTTTATTGACCATATTATTTACTCCTTAAACTATCAATTTTATGTCCTGAGAAGCTGGGAAGTTTTCATTCCAGTCGGACAAGGAAGTGGAGCAGGGAACTTCTGATTGGCTCCTTCCCAAAAGGGCTCCCTCTTTAAATACCTGGCAAAAGCAGGCAGGGGCTTATATTTGCTAATAACTGAAGTCTCACTGCCAGTCTCCTGACTCTTCAGTATCTGAACTCAACAATTAACATTGGCAGATGGTTTGCTTTGAGTTTGAGTTACATCATTTAGAATAAATGGTCCCAACAATAACCAGGACTTGAGCTAGGGAGGGCTTTAAAGGTAACAATCAGATCTTGAATTGAACACAGAAAGAATCTGGTACCTAGTTTAGTTCTTGAAGCAGAAGTGTCACATGAGAAAAATAATTGGTTGACAAACTGCCCAAACAATGATATTGTAGATCAGCTGAAGTTTCTGGAAATGCCTTCAACGTCAGCCTATGCCCAATGCCTTGCATTAGTCCAAATGAGAGGCCATTAAAGCATGAGTAGTAGTCAAAATGACCTCCTGATCCAGGAAATATTGCAACTCAGGCCCACGATGGTGCTGCCCTCATAGTCCTATGAGCCCAGGAGAAACCCCCACAGTAGAAACCAGTTCTGCCGAGGAAACTGCAGCACCATCCAGGAATGAAGGTGCAATGTCTTGGGGCGCTTTGAAAGATTTGGGATATTGGAATGTTTCCACACCTGAAGTCACTCTATCCTACCTGGATGAAACTAAGTCTGTTCATCCCAGTCTAGAAAATAGTCTCCAGGCTTTGGGACCACATCAACTGCTTGGCCCTAAGATATGCAATTGAAAATTGATGATACCTAGCTCCATATTGGCAGATGAGGTCTTCCAGTGGTTTCATGCAGATATCAAAGAAGACGGATAAAGTGTCACAGAAAAAACAATGTGGTGTAATGGTTAAGGCATCAGGCTAGAAACTGAGAGACTATCAGTTGTAATCCTGCCTTAAGCATAAAGCCAGCTAGGTGATGTTGGGCTGCTCCCTTCCACTCTCCCTCCTTCCCCCTTCCTCCTTCCCTTGGAAGTAGGCTAGAAAAACCCATCTCAAATCTTGCTTTAAAAAAACCCTGCAAGACTGAGATGAAGGTAAAATACTCCTGGTTCACTTGTGCCTGTTGATCATTGGAGAGCCAGTTGTAAAGGCATCGCGAAGCTCCACCCATCCACCCATTCACTGCCATTTGGATCCTTTTACCCTCTGCGCATGCACAGAATGCTTTAAGCATGCGCAGAGGGTATGAGAATCCAAATGGTGGCCTCCAGTTAGGTGGCCGGAGCCTCATGCTGCCTTCATGATTGGGGCTCTGTCGATTGACAGGCACGAGGAAATTGGGAGTATTTCACCCCTGCACCAACATGCTGCTTGACAATAAGCCCCATGGAAGCCCACAATAGAGGGTAGGAGGGATCAAACTTTTCCTCCTTTCTGTGGCTTGAATTGACCATGTAAGAAGCAGAAGTGCCCTCTCTCCTCCCAGTCCTTGCAGGAAGTCCAGAAGGCAGTCCTGATTTATAGAACTGAAGGCCACTAAGAGATCAAACACAACAGGAGGGCTGTATCTCTGCTGTCCTGGTTGTATCACAGGTACCCTCAAGAGCACACTGTTTCTGTACCTGGCAGGAGCCCAGATTGAAAAAATTCCAGATAATCCATTTTATCCAGGTTGCCCATAACTGTAAACCTATTACCATCATAACAATCCTCCGCAAAGGGGAGCGTAAGGCTGGGTTATGATTTTCCAACCTGATCAGGCTGAATTATGGCTTCTAGAGAAGGTGAATCATCACCTCTTTCAAGGCACTCCCTCACTCCCTCAAAAGAGTATTCAACACTATCCAATTGCATCTTCTATTAGCTCCCTGAGGCTTTCATCAATCAGGAAAACAGGGATTAAATCATAACTGGCGAGGCTAATATCACAGAGAACCCTTCCATAAGCGCAGATTCATCTCAGATAAATAAGTTGCCCACTCAGTTATCTCTATTGATCCTTTTCGGTTAGTATTTAACTCCAAATAAATCTGAGCAATTTTCCCCTCCAGATTCCTGGCAACCAGATTTTACAATAGTCTAATTTTATTCCGATCTGTCCTTGCCTCAGATAGTTTAGTGCCATTGGCCAGTACTCTCCAGATGCAAAGGAATATTTTGTATTTCACAACTTTTGCCACCCTTGTGTAAGATCTAAGCTAACATTTATCTGTGTTCAGTTGGATTTACTCCTTGTTTTTTGCAGGCATATCCCAGAGCTCCTAAGCAAACCAAGAAGTTTCACTGTATCATTGAAATGAGACAGATCCCTTAGGTACAATCCTGTTCAAAGTCCTGTTCATATTCCAGAGTACATCTAAGGCCTCAGAAGAACTGCCTCCCATGGCTTTGAGGAAGCTACACAAGTGCCTTCTGGAAACCATGTAATTCCATTAGATGCCTGGGGTAAACTGATGAAATGGGTCCATGTTCTCTGCAAGGATTTGGGGGCATTGCAAAACTCCATAGCAGAGAGTGATCTAATCATAACAATGGGTAGATTTTAATACCCCCCCACTTTCAGATCACACTGTATCTGCTCTGAAATTTAAAAAAACCAAACAAACAAGCAAACCTAATACTGTAGTAAGTGGGAATGACCTTGGAAGATAGGAGGAAGAGTCACAACCAAGAAAGCAGTCAGACAAGAGAAAGCTTACTCCAGAAAAAGGAATGTTAGCATGGCAAGGGTCTGAGAAGAGAGCCACCAAAGCTGTTTGAACAAGGTGATGGGAGAAAGGTACTTTCAAGTTTCAGAAAACTTGCAATTTTCTGTTAATCTTACTATCAATAGAGTTAGTTCATCTGGGCATGCTTACTGTTTGGACTAGATTAACAGCCTCCCACATCAGATGTCTAATAATCTAGAATAACCCATGGTTGTCATTAATTGATTAATTAATTAATTAATTAAATTTTGTTAGCTGCCCATCTCAACCAATGTCTCTGGGCAGCTTACAGTTTTAAAAATATAAAAACCATTAAACATTTAAAACAATAAAATATCCAAAATAAATGCATACAGCAGCAGAAAAAAGCAACCAATTAACATGTTATTTATTACAGCACAGACAAATGGAAATTCAAATGTTCAAAATCATATTCCAATACAACAACCACTACCTCAACCATCTACCAACCATCCAAACAATATATCCTTACTCATCAAAGACACCCTTGAATGGTGACTAAAACATAATAACACTATTCTATTTGGGCTTGAAGTCACAAATGAACCTGATATAGATCAAGTTCACAAAATTATTGCATCAAAATTCCCTGCCAAAGAAATCATTGACGTTTTCAGAGTTTAAGTATAGAGAGGGTTCGGTAGCCCCACAATTCTGTAGAGTCATTTGCAAAAATGAACTCAGCAAATGAAAATTCATTTATACTATAAAACTCTATTAACAGAAATGGCCCCAACCCCAAAAAACTTCGCTCAAGGCTTGACCTATCCATACTACAATGAATCCACTCCTGCAAACTCTGAGCAGTTCTCAAAAAATGTCAAACCCAAGGACAAAATGACCATCAACTACTGCAATGGCTGAATCAAAACTAAGATCCGCAATCAGACCACCATCACCCCAAACCATCCAAACTTCCAATCCATCTTCAACCCAAAAAACCCCCCACATAAACCAAAACTGGGTATGCATGCCCCTTACTTCCTCAATATCAGCCTCTGCTAATCATCTTAAATGCAAACTAATGAACTCAAGAAGCATCCTTAACAAAATATCTGAACTCTTTTTCTTACTAAAAACTGCTAAATTCAACATTATATTTATTTATCTGCGAAAAATGGGTAAATGCATCCCTCCCCGACTCCATTATCACCCAACCCAACTCTTATACTTTCCCCCCTGGCTCAGTTCTCGTCCAAATCTGATAAAAAGTTGAATTGTATGGAGACACCTTTAGTCTCACTCGAGGACTTGCAAGCCTTTTTGTTTCTCATATGGAAAGGAACCAGAGAGGGGAGGCATACAAATCTAATAAATAAATAATAAATAAATAACATCCTTCTTCTTTCTTAAAACCCACATCTAACACTTCCTTTTTTCATTCTTTCACTTTCATGCTGCCATCTACTCCCTTTTTTCTGCCTGTCCCCCAAAGGAGCTGACAGGTAAATGCTGTTGTTTTCTCCACCAGGTTCCCAGGCCATTTGTTAACACTACCATAAAGCGTAGCCACTTTACAGATGTTGTATAATTCAATTATCACTGATTGCAGTGATCACTGGCAACGAAATGGCAGCTATTCCAATACAGTATACAGTTGCCATCATGACAGGCCCCTAGGCTCTATCCAAAAAGTGTGACTGACCGCTCAGAGTAAACTACCTAGAACCACCCACATCAACTCCAGACCAGTTGATCTGCTGGTTTCTTCAGTCATGACAGGAGTATCTTCTCTCTTACATTTCACTAATGCTAAAAAGGACTATCAGGCTCATCTACCATGGGAAATCTAGGTATTGTCTGCAGAGGTATCATGTGAGTTTGTTTTCAGACTTTCTAACAATAGAAAAATATTTTAATAATGTGCACCTATGTGTTCCTAAGTACCTCTGATGAATAATTTTTGTAGCTTTATCCTATAATACTATAAAATATAACACAGTCCAATGCTTTGCTGGCATTCCCCCAATTAATCTGCTCATTTCTTTTGCTTTTGAGGCTACTTAGACCACTCAGATATACTCCTTAAGAGCCTCTGTAGGGAGCCAGTTCCCTACATCAAGCGATATTCTGGGTTAAAGAATAGAAACAGGTTGAAGGTGACATAGCCATACTGTTGCTGTTATTATTTATTTTCCTTAATATAATACAATATGATTAAATATTACAGAACATTTTCTTTCTGTGACGCTCAGATGGTAGATTCACTTTCTTGCTTTTTCCTCATTTGTCTACAGAATTCACCACTTAGTTACTGAAAGGTAACTCACTGACAAGAGCTGGTTTCCAGATTTTTCTTCTTTTGTTCAAATGTAATGCTTCACACAACTTGCACATTCAACTTGTGAGGGTTGTCTCCATGATATCATAATACGCATCATTTATTATGATATCCTTTATAACTCCTTTCATTTATGCTTTAAGCTTCATGTGTACACAGATGCTTTTTAATACGATCATTCTCTCCTTATTTTTCCTTTGCTGTTAAATTTTTTAAAAAATGGTTTCTACATTGCTAATGATACCGGTAAAGTATGCATGATTATTTGTCTTAAGCAGAAACATCAACCTTTGCTAAACCTTACATATACATCATTCATAATGATCATCCATCATGAGTTCTTTATATGTGTGCATGTCATCAACTAATGATTATCCATGTTTTTTACTTTTTTAAAATAAAAACTGTGTGTACAGAGTCCAAAGTGAGATCATCCCACATGTGCTGTCCCCCAGGTATGTCTAAAAAGGAAAGCCAGCTTCACTTGTAATTGTGAGTCTGAAGCAACAGGCTCTTTAATTGTAGCTTGACAATCAACTTGGATGATGTTCTCGCCAAATCATTGCCGACAAAAATATTTTGCTGAAATCCCTAAAGCCAGAGCCCAGCTACACAAATAAATACTGTAGCAGAGCCTGACAGAAAGACATCCAGGCCAATCTCTTCCAGATGGCACTGATGGATGAATTTGTGCTTCTATTTATTTGGTTTCCCAGGCAATAGCGTCTTGTCTTCTCTGTCCATCACTTGATTAGTTTTGATCTGCAGGCTGACCTTGCTGTCTTTGCAACACTAGGTGGGCAATTTGGCAAGTTTATTTCATGGATTGAGTTGGGTACCAGAGGGCAGCGTTTAAAGCTGCGCAATTCATTTCCCTAAATTGGCAAAGGGATGTGAAGTACAGGAAAGACAATGCCCTGTCACTTTAGGTTCAGTCCCCAAGAAGAAACCTCATTGAAAATTAATCAGACAAAAATACTTATTATATCTGTCTAAAATGGTTTTCCTATAAAGTGAAGATCTGATGAGATTAAAACGGGAATTCTATGAATAGGAATATTCATAGGAATAGGAATATTTGTAAGCAAAAAAGCCTTCAGGTCTGTTTAAATTTTAAAATTATTTATTTTTAAAATGATCCCAAACAGCATTTCAGAATAAAAGGTATTGAATCTTGATACAGATTTTCAAACAACAGCAGCAAATTAAGTAAAATACACAAAATACATTTTGCCTATCAACCCTTTATAGTAAGAGCTAGATCCTAAAATCTACTCTCTCTATTGATTCCTTAACATAATAAAGGAAAAGTGATGATAAGTAACATTTTTGAAAGAGGTTCATAATTGCTCATATACTAGTGATTTATGTTTTTATCATAAAACCTAAGCAACCATCCAGCCAACACCTCCACTATTTTACATAATTATAAATCAACAGGATTTCCCAGGAGACTTAGCCATTGTAGAGTTAACTGACTCATGCAGCTATTCTTCCCAATGAAAAGGTTGTGCCAAAACTTTTTTTGCATCTGGCACTTAAATAAAGACTTACGGACTTTTTCTGCTACTAATTTTAAAATCATTAAGAGCACAGATCAATGGATCAGATGCAACTCTCCAAGGTGTAATGTTAGAGTGGGAAGGAGCAAATTGAGTCTACCAGTTGACTTTAGGGTGGGATCAGACACGTGGAGCAGGTGTCCATGCAACCATGCTGAGTTCTCCCCATTGGTGGGCTCTAAAAGGAGTCAAAGCTACACTGTAGGGGCGGTAAAGCAAAGATGGGTGCCCTGTGAGGTCGTGGAGAGTTGCAGCTCTCCTGTCTGATATGGGCTCTTTCTCCCTCTGTGCTACAGTGAGGAGAAGAGATAGCCTAAAAATGGCTGTCACAAAACTGGGATAACTGAGGAACAACTAAGACCGGTGTTGAAGCCAAGTAGGTGAACAGTGACTGGAACTGGGGGAGAGGATTATTTTCATTTAAAACCTAACCTCAAGAAATAATTTAGAACTATTTGCTCAGAATTATTTGTTAAAGCTTCAACTAAGCATTCTGAGGAAAATATCAGACCGGAAGGAAAAGACACCAAGAGAGAAAAACAATACATTTTTAAATATACAGAAAATTGAACTCTTAAACTGGGAAGACATGGTAATGGGAAGACACTTTAAAATACTGGAGTCATTTACTTTAAAAAAACTATCTTGCTCTTATAATTGAACTACAACTAAAAAAAAGATTGACTAGTGGCAACACTGAAATTTAAGTTGAGAGCAACATTTGCTAATGAAAGCAAAATACACAACTCTGGAAATACTTATAAGAAGGACTGTGAAAATATTTACTATATTATACCTAACCACCCCATAGCTACTGGAGACTTAAATATGAAAACAAGGAAGTTATTTAATTAAAAGGACCCCTGAATGTTATACTAGAAGATTAAATCTGTAAACGGGACATAAAGAAGCTTTTGATAACTTCTGGGACTATTTAAATGGAATTGATTGTTTACCTGTGGGATATAAAGAACTATGATTAGTATACTCCTTGAAGGGCAATTTTAGGACTGAATAAATGACTCTTGGACTACTGGACAAAAGTTGGACTTTTAAAAACTAAATAAGATGCTTTATAAGGAAGAAATGAGGGGAACCTGAAAGGAGATGGTGGTGCTTTTTCAAAATACAAAGGATATCATGGAGAAAGGATTTAAGGAGATTTTGGAAAAAATGGAAAATACTATAAGATGAATGATGAGTAAAGACCAAGACACTCAGGAAAAGGAGGAGCCAAAAGAAGAAATGTAGGAAAAGATTGAACCAAAGAACCAACAAACAAAAGAAGAAGATAAGGAGGAGATAATAATGAAAATAACAGTGGTTGATGAACTATACCAGGGGGAACACATTTTAAGAGAGTTGAAGAGAGAATTGGAGATATAGGAAGCTACTTTTGAAAGGGAGATAGGGGCTTGGGCAGAAATTTTGGAAACTAGGCAGTGAAAGAGTGTAGAGATGCCACAAAGAAGAATGAGTCAACCTATTCTCCAAAGTACCTGAGGGTAAAACATGAAGCAATGGGTAGAAACTAAACAAAGAGAAAAATAACTTAAAACTAAGGAGAAATTTCTTGACAGTCAGAACGGTTGATCAGTAGAACAGCTTGCCTCCAGAAGTTGTGAATGCTCCAACACTGGAAGTTTTTAAGCAGATGTTGGATAATCATTTGTCTGAAGTAGTGTAGGGTTTCCTGCCTAAGCCGGGGGTTAGACTAGAAGACCTCCAAGGTCCCTTCCAACTCTGTTGTTGTTGTTATTGTTGCTGTTATTATTATTATTATTATTATTATTATTATCATTGATAGGAGAAAGATTGAATAGCTAAGAAGTAGATGCAGTCAGAAATAAAGATCCAAGAGAGGAGGCAAGTAAAAAAAAAAGCATAGCAGATAAGGTACTGAAGCAGAGAAGAGACAATAGATAGATTTTCTTTTTTGTTGTTGTTCTGATTTGCTTTTCTATTTCTCTCCCTTTCTTTTTTAGGTAGGTGACACAATGAGAAGTTAGTAGGATAGAAACAAAATGTATTTTAATAAAAGGATGATATGATTAAAAATTAGAATAAGATATAGAAATAAGAGAAAGGGAGAATATTAGTGTATACACTTTTATATAATAAAATAAAAGCAATAACAAGATAAAACATATAATAATTAAATAATGATAAAGTTTAACTTAATTTAAATGTGTATTTAAATTTCTTTCTTTCTGTAAAACAGAAAGCCTAAAAAGATTAATAATGGATTTTTTATTCTGAATTGTAAACAAAAATATGCTAGCATAAATGTTAAAAATGTATATATCTCCATTACAGCATCTGATAGAAATTGAGATGTAAGTATCCCAACTGTGTGCTTTTCGTGTTTGTCTTCTAGGTGTGTTTTGTTTTAAATAAAAAATTAAAAAGAGAAACCCAGGTGCCGCACTGTTCATGCGTTGATACATATATGTAAAACAAAATAAAAAACTTGTGGGTGGGGGGGAGAGAAGGAGCAAATGGTACATTGTACATCATGTTACCATCTCTGAGTTGATAGAAATGATAGCTACATTTCTCCTTTTTACATTTGTGCTGGACAAGGTTTTCATTTTTTCCATTTTGAGTTAAAAATCCTAGATATTTACATGAAATCCCTTGGAGAAATCCACTGTTTTGGAATTTAGTATCATCAGTATGATGATGATGATCCCCATTTGTATTTTTTGATCCTGGCTAGACAAGTTATTAGGTTTTGTCAAAGTGGCTGGAGACTGTACAGGTTTGGATGGGGAGGAATAATTTCCAATTCATTCCTACCAAGACTGAGTGGGTGAGGGTGTTTGGGCATCCCAGATCTGAAGACATTCCATCTTTGACCTTGGACCTCCCTCTTTAAAGTTGATAGGAAATTTGGGGATCTTCTTGGACTTAAGCTCCTGTTATAGCTCCCTCGCTCCCTCGCTCCCTCTCTATTATTTTCCGAGTAGAAATATCCTATAGAATATTCTCATAACAAGCTGCAGCTCACAGCACATATGCTTTTTTGCAGCATTTCTTGGATGCTGAAAGCATGGAATATACTTGCCGCAAAAATATATAAACCAAGAAGATGAACTATCCCTTACATTTTCAACAGTGAGTCATATCTTTGAAGCAAACATAAATATTAATCAAATTTGATCCTGTTGGTGTTTGTTCTGCCACAAACCGCAAATTACTCCATTAGGAATTGTGGCAAAACTATCATGTCCCTATCCAAAACAGCCATAGGAAGGATGGCTTTGGTAAGTTTCCTGGGCTAGATCAAAGTACTGAGCTAATTTCATCTATCTGTGCCAGATATCAAATGGGAAGTAAGGATAAGGAAACAAGTCATTTGGCAGTTGTGGTCTTCTAGGGATAACCAGGGCCTGGAACAGGCCCTGGTTGCCTATTATATGATGTTAATCTAAATTGATTTATTATGGATTGGCTATCATTTTTGATACGTCTCAACCAGACCTTTGATAGGTTTTACTATTCAGTGCCTGGAGAGAAAGAAGCTCCAAAATTCCATGCTTGTCGCCAGGCATGGGGAAATTGATTCCCTTGGGCCGTTTCCGCTTTACATATGGTTTGTATGAGATATATGATTGTTTTTTATATTAAGGGTTTTAAATTGTTTTAACCATTGGATTTGTACTGTTTTGTTGTTGTGAGCCGCTCCGAGTCTCTGGAGAGGGGCGGCATACAAATCTAATAAATAATAATTTTAGGAACATTACGACATTAGCCTTTGTGATGAAATAGACAAAAATCTTATTTCTCAATCAAAACTGAACCAACTGTTCTTGATTCTGGTGCTGCTGACATTAAACAGATCCTGATAAAGTTATCTGGATTTGGGGAAGAAAAGGCTTATCTGAATTAAGATTAAACTAGATTTAGGGGAGTTTTCTTGTTAGCCGAAAATCCACATTTTCAAACAGTATTGCTGCTTGTAATATATCAGCCAGCATATCATTTCAAACTAACATCACAAAAGAGTAATAACTATCAAAGTATTCCTAATCCTCATGGATAAATAAGGATTGACAGAGAGCCAAAGTGGTGTAGCAGTTAAGATGTTGGATTAAATGAAAAAAGAGCCAGATTTGAGTTCTTCCTTAAGCATGGAAGTGAGTTGAATAACCTTGGCTGAAAGCCAAATCCCTCATCAGACCATGCACTGATCAGCTTCACTGTAGGAACGAGGTGAGCACATTGCCAAACTGGTGATTCCGTAAACTAAATGGGATAAATGCAGAAAATTACAGCAACAACAAACGCATTTGGTAAAAATAAAAAAAAGTGACCGAGTCTTATTTTATGCACGTCCCTTCTAATATTAATATTTTCATTTTGAACATATATTTTCTACTGTGTATCTTTCTTCCAAGTGATTTTTATATTATTCTTTATTTATTTGTTCCTTATATATTTATTTATATGTTTGAGTTTTAAACAGCATAACATTCTGAAAATTGCACCCCATGTGCATTTACAATTAAGAGGTAGGAACAGAGTATGAACTTAGTATATATATTTGGTCTGAGCATATTTTTCTCCAACTTTAGTACAAAGACAGTGTATAACTGGCTAGGCTTTGAAATAGTTTGGTTTCAAACAGAATCCTTACTATTGACTTGAAGAAATAATTAAAAAATTGAGCAGGATTAAATGAATCTGAATATGGGTGGATTTTGCTAAATTTCCTGCTTATAATTAGGACAATTTCCTTCTAGGACTTGCAGAAATACCTGTTTAAATGCTTATAGTTTTAATGGGGGAAAAAAGAATACAGTACTAATAACATTCGTAATAAACAGGTAAAGAGGTAGAGTTAAATTCTTTAATCTGAAGCTGTTATTTTCAACTTTCAAAACTAATTGTAAACTTAATTTAAATATTTACTTAGTCAAAACATATGGTAGGCATTGCAAAGATATACCATTTTTAATTTAAAATAATAAAGACTATAAATAATTAAGGGCTAAAATCTGTCAAAGTATGAGGTGAAAAGGATGTGGGTCCATTCATTGGAAAAGAAATGGAATGGTTTATTCCACTATTACAATATTACATTGTTATTCTGCCATTTTAAAATATAGTTTTGGTCAAAGTTCCTTTTTAATAAATGAATAATGTGTAATATATATAACAATTTGTATATATCACAAATAATATAACAAAGCAGTTATATTATTATTGTATATAAAAGAATTCTACAGTGCATATGTTAAAAATTATATGGTGAAGAACCAAAAAACAGAAAAATAAAAATCCTTTAGTATTGTTAAGTTGTAGAATGTTGCTTATTTTAAACTGTTTCACTAGTTTATTCATCAATTCCAGAAGAAAATCACATTCATTAATCAATATAGGCTTTAAAAGAAGAATGGGGGGAAAAAAGGTTAGATATTGGATTCCAGAATTGAGTATGACATGCAAATAAGAAGCATTTCAATACTGAAATGAGAAATAACCTTCTTTATATGTTGATATTTTATTGTTTACACCACTTCAGGATTACAAGTTATGCTGGTATTTGAACATTTGGCTATGAAAGACTCAATGATCTAAATGTCAGCAATACTTATTTTGGAGGGGGGAAAGCCGCCTTGTTTAGAATCAGTTAATGCATCAATCAGCTTTTAAGAGGAATAGGAGTGACTAAAAACAGAAAGCCTGCCTGAACAGGTATTGGTCCTCAAAAGGTTTGTATAGAGGCTTGTTTTGCGAAAGTCCCTTTTCAAATTTGATACTAGAAAAATATAGCTTAGCAGCTCTTGCCTGCACCTTTTCCAGTTCTAAATTTGAATTAAATTTCCTGCCAACTACAGCATGTGTGAAATTCAAAACAGAGCCCTTCAGGCGATGCTGCTTACTCCCCTGTGATAGAAACCTGAGCTGAAATTTAAAACAATAACAACAAAATAGTAGCAATAGTAGAAAAGAATAAAGGAAAAATCTAGGCGTCAAATTATTGTTCTTCTCAAATTCAGTGGAATCCGTGATGGATCTAGGGAATGCTCTGGAGGTCTTCAGGTAACAAGGTTACCAAAGGCAAACAGACATAGAGGGCAAAGTTAATATTACATTTGCTTTGAACCTCACTTTGATTTGGCCAAACAGTTAATATTCTCCACAAAGTAGCTTTGGGCCATCTCATTTGGATCCTTCTCTTGTTTAAATTAAAATAGATAATAAATGCTCTACTACTGTATACCTGTGGTGATATTTCTCCAAAATGTCAAGCCAGGCTCTTTTCTAAGCCCCATTTGTTTTATTAACATTCTTTTAATTGTATTTAATTAAGGTTCAAATGTCTTTGCTTTTTTGTTGTTTTGTTTTTGCTGCCTGTGTTGGCCACCTGGACAGTTGTGTCCTCTGTCATGTTTTATTAAGAAAGAGAGAGAGCAGATATGGGAAACCAACAAGTAAAATATTTTGAAGGTGAAAGCTTTTGCAGATTCTTGATAATAGTGATGGCTTCTAGTAGACAGGTTATCAATTCCTATAAATTCAAATAGACAAATTGTCTGCATGAAGTCACTCTGTGATGAGAAATCAACTGAGAGATGCATGTATGAATCTTGGGGTGATAAGAAGCTAGTTATGACTATACAAAAACTAATTTTACATAAAGATGAAAACCACTTTAATAACCAATGACACAGCAGTCATTACATCCATTATCTATTTTCATAATCACTACCAGTCCCTCAAAACCAAATCCACTTACAAGTTTTTGGGTGTGTTTTTTTAAAGAATACTATGTAGAATGTATATTCACTTGAGTTTTCAGAAAAGGAATATATTATAGAGTACTATATCAAATAATAACACTGGATACATATACAAATATGCTTACCTACCATTTAAATATTAAATTTGACAAAGACTCCATTCATTCCAACTATACTGATAAGTTAATTGTTGCTCTCCAGGATCTCTGAATAGATAGGAAGAAGCTGGATTGCAAGAGTATCACGTTGTAAAAGAGCCACAATCAGGACAACTATATGTTGCATTGTAGAAGCCAAAGCTTGTGAGCACGATAGATGTGAGCATCTGAATCAAGGAGTCACAAAGAAAACATGCAGATGTAAGGACTGTACATTACTATGAAAGATGAAAAAGATCAGATCCCTAATATTAATTAAAACCAACCAGCCAAATGTTTACCTGGCATTCTAGTAACAAAAGATTTTTATTACAAAGTTCTTGTTGCTATTGCACATTTATTATTATTTTAAGTGTGCATTTATTGTGAAGATAAAAATAAAAATAAAAATCAATGTACTTACCGTGAATGTATTCATATATTTCTCATTCTATGAAAAAAAAATTGTAGATTGTTCTGAGTTCGGGTTTTGCCCCGTGTAATATTTTGAGTGGCAAAACCCGAACTCAGAACAATCTACATACATATACCCGTGAAAACAAATATATATATATATATATATATATATATATATATATATATATATATATGTCACATGTTTAAGCTGAATTTGAAAATTAAGGGAGACTAGGATAGATCTATTTCGGCCTTATTTTGCCCTCATCAGCTAGCCATACCCACTGGGACTTGAACCTGCAACCTTTGCCTTGTAAGGCAGAGAATTATCCTCTAGGCTACAGTATCCAATCCCTTCAGCTCTGTACCAGGGAAGGGTTACATTTTGTGTCGAATCACCCTGGTATATTGAAGGAACATCACAGCTCCTTTTTTGCCTCTCGGCCCAACCCAGGACCATTTCCAAGGCGGTTAATTTTATTGATAGCCGACAATTCTATCTGTATGTGTCACATGTTTAAGCTGAATTTGAAAATTAAGGGAGACTAGGATAGATCTATTTCGGCCTTATTTTGCCCTCATCAGCTAGCCATACCCACTGGGACTTGAACCTGCAACCTTTGCCTTGTAAGGCAGAGAATTATCCTCTAGGCTACAGTATCCAATCCCTTCAGCTCTGTACCAGGGAAGGGTTACATTTTGTGTCGAATCACCCTGGTATATTGAGGGAACATCACAGCTCCTTTTTTGCCTCTCGGCCCAACCCAGGACCATTTCCAAGGCAGTTAATTTTATTGATAGCCGACAATTCTATCTGTATGTGTCATATGTTTAAGCTGAATTTGAAAATTAAGGGAGACTAGGATAGATCTATTTCGGCCTTATTTTGGCCTCATCAGCTAGCCATACCCACTGGGACTTGAACCTGCAACCTTTGCCTTGTAAGGCAGAGAATTATCCTCTAGGCTACAGTATCCAATCCCTTCAGCTCTGTACCAGGGAAGGGTTACATTTTGTGTCGAATCACCCTGGTATATTGTTAAATGTTTTTAGCTGGAATTTTAAAATTAAGGGAGACTAGGATGGTCCCATTTCTGCCTTGTTCTGGCCTCATCAGCTAGCCACACCCTTTCCTTTACTGGGATTCGATCTGGTGAACTCTGCCTTGTAAAGCAGAGAACTAGCAGTTAGAGCTATCAGATCAGAACCCTTCCAGCTCTGTACCAGGGAGGGGGTATATGTTTTTTTATATATATGTAGATTGTTCTAAGTTCGGGTTTTGCCCCGTGTAATATTTTGAGTGTCTATGCGACGTTTCGGTGAAATCACATTCACCATCATCAGGCTGAAGTTTTAAGCTTCGTGCTGCTTCCATATTTAAAGCAGCACGAAGCTTAAAACTTCAGCCTGATGATGGTGAATGTGATTTCACCGAAACGTCGCATAGACACTCAAAATATTACACGGGGCAAAACCCGAACTCAGAACAATCTACATACATATACCCGTGAAAATCTACATATATATATATATATATATATATATGTAGATTGTTCTGAGTTCGGGTTTTGCCCTGTGTAATATTACACAGGGCAAAACCCGAACTCAGAACAATCTACATACATATACCCGTGAAAATTTACGAATATATATATATATATATATATATATATATATATATGTGTGTGTGTGTGTGTGTGTGTGTGTGTGTGTCAAATGTTATATGTACTTAAGATGCATTTAAGTAGATTTTGTTTAAAAATCCCTTTCAATCTTTCTGTCTGAAATGGCAGTCAGTAATCCTCTGATGCTATTCTATTATTATCATCACTCCTCACTTGGTGTGATGAAGCAATTGTGCCATTGAATCCCTGTCATGACACGTATCATACATGTACGCATTCGCTGGCTGGGGAATTCTGGGAATTGAAGACCAAATATCTTCAAGTAGCCAAGGTTGGGAAACACTGATCTAGAGATCCTTCTGCCACATCCTATAGCCTCAGAGCCAACTTAACAAAGAACCTTGGGGATGGTGCTTATTCTTATTTTTTGGATTTCAATAATGTGGACTAATTCTAGGTTAAAGAACTGGGCAGAAATCATAGCTGAGCACTGAACAATTTTTTTTTTAAATGTACAAATGAACACACTGTCATTTTTTGAATGGTCACCCAAACATGTGTTTACCATATGTGGCCTGATGCCTTTATTTTGGTTTTTCTGCATAATATTCCATATGCAATGGTCAATGCCTATGGACAATGTGTTGAATAAAGGTAGTATTTGTCTGTAGGACAAGGCTGAGTTTCACAGGGGAACTGCATGTATAAAGTCCAAGTTCAATCATTTCAGTAAGAAAGAGTTAGCAAAAATCTTGCCAGAAACTGTTATGAGTCAATCTAGACTATAAGGAAATTTTCTAGGTTGGAAATGTTACATTTCAGAAATCGTATATATGATGAGGGAGATCGATTAAAGCTACTGAATATAAGGAATATAAAGACTGTGGGTTTAACTAAATTAGGATATCAATATAGATGACTTTCAGTGTAAAAGGAAGACAAACTGCAAGACACAAACTCCAAACTATTTTTTAGTTTTCATTTCTCCTTGAAATGCTGGAACGGGAGCAATGGAGAAACAATTGTTAATTTAAAAGAAAATGTGGCACCTGAAAAGTCAGGACTCCGGTAGTTTAAATCAAACTGGTTTATTCATGGCAAGAGAGATTACAAGACACTGGAACGGTAGATTTGCCGGAATGAGGGCAACGGCTAACCCGTTGCCCTTTTATACTCTTTTTTAACGTGGGCTTTTCTCAACTGACACACATTTAACTTTCGCGGCTATTTTCTGAATAGCCGCGTCTTAACCAATCGCAGATTTTCTGCGAATATTTTTAAACAAACACAACACCCCTCCCTCTTTGGCTGAGACCATGATTACGTATTAATCCACGTCACATAGTCCTGCAAGCGGATTGGTGGCTTTACAGATCTCTGGGACCTGCGCAGTTCATTTTGCTGGGAGCTGCTTGCCTGGACGGCTGGCTCCGTTGCTCCGCTAAGGCTAGTCTCTGACGGGCCTGGTTGCGATGATGCATTTTGATCTTCGCCGGCCGCCAGGGGCAACAAGCAGCCATCGCTGGAGTCTCGAGGTGGTTCTGGTAAGTCCTCTATTGGTTTGTCTACAGTAGGCAAAATGTCTGGGTTAGTCTTCATTCTCTTGCGTAGTTGGTCGACATGCCGATGCCAACTGCGCCCATCTGTTAATATTACGATGTATGTTTTTAACCCTGTTTTATCTAATACTGTTCCATCTTTCCATTTATCGTTCGAATCATAGTCTTTTGCATAAATTAAATCCCCGATGTTAAACTGTCTCTCACTTTGTACTTTTATTTCTTTTTGGTCATTCTGGTAATTTGGGTGAATTCTGTCTAATTTAGAACGGAGATTTCTGCCCATCAAAAGTTCTGCCGGGCTTTTGTTTGTGGACGCTGACGGCGTAATATGCTGAATGGTTAAAAATTCATCAATTTGTTGTTGCCAATCTCCTAATGGTGCTTTGTTTAATGCTTCCTTTGTGGTTCTAACCATTCGTTCTGCTTGCCCATTAGCTTGGGGAAAATGAGGTGGGGTGAGCACATGCTTTATGCCCTGGTCTGCAAGAAATAGTTCCATTTGACGGGCTGTTAACTGAGGCCCGTTGTCAGATACCAAAATATCTGGAATACCATGTGTGGCAAACATTTTCCTTAATGCCTTTATAGTTGCGCTAGTAGTTGTGGATGCCATGAGTTCAATTTCCAGCCACTTGGAGTATGCATCCACAACCAGTAAAAAGGATTGGCCCCTGATTGGTCCTGCAAAGTCAATATGTATTCTAGACCAGGGCCCTCTTGGTGTTGGCCACTCTGATGGTGTGACTTTTGGTGGGTTGGGTCTTGTTCTCTGGCAGGGTACACAACCACCCACCCATGACTCTATGTCCTTGTCCAACCCTGGCCACCATAAATGACTTCTGGCAATAGTTTTCATTTTGACTATTCCTGGGTGACCTATGTGCAATAACTGCAATGCTTGCTTCTGTAAGGATTTTGGAATAACAACCCTGTCTCCCCATAATATACAATCTTTTAACACATTTAATTCAAACTGTCTATTCTTAAAAGGTTGAAATTGGTTTGGTTGTTGTTCAATTGGCCATCCCTTTAATATCCATTGTTTAATGTGTTTCAAAATTGGATCTACTTGTGTCTGATTGGCTATTTCTGTTGCTGTTAATAACGTTTGTTTACTAGTTTCAATTAATAAAACGCTTGAGGCAGGGGCTGGATCACTGACTAATTCTGTTTGGGGGCACCTGCTTAATGCATCAGCATTTCCTATCTCTTTCCCCCCCCTGTGGATTAATGTATAATTGTAAGCGGCTAAAAAAATAGTCCAACGAGTCATGCGAGGGGAAAGAAAGGCGGGAGTTTGTTTGTTTCCCGCCAAAATACCTAAAAGCGGTTTATGGTCGGTGATTAACGTAAAGGGCCGACCACAAAGGTAATAATGAAATCGTTTAACTCCAGCGACAAGGGCTAACGCCTCCTTGTCGAGCTGGGAGTAATTCCTTTCAGCTGCCGAAAGAGTTTTAGAATAATAGGCTATTGGGGCTTCTGTGCCGTCCGGAAAGTTATGGCTGAGGACGGCTCCTATGCCGAACGGTGAAGCGTCGCAGGTTAGGGACAAAGGCATAGCTACATTATATTGAACTAAGACACTATTGGATGAAAGCAAATTTTTTACTGCTGTGAAAGCGGCTTGTTCTTTTGGTCCCCACGTCCAGGCAGAGTCTTTGTTTAGGAGGTTATGAAGCGGTTCTGCCACCGTCGCTTTCTGTTTAAGAAAGACGGAATAAAAGTTAAGGAGTCCTAGGAATGCTTGTAAGTCTGTCTTATCTGAGGGGGTGGGGGCATTTCTTATGGCATCAACTTTGTCATTTGTGGGGTGAATTCCAAAACGATCTATTGTAAAACCCAAAAATTCAACTTTGGGCACGGCCCAAGAACATTTGTCCGCTTTTAAATGGAGTCCTGTTTCTTTAAATTTAGTTAAAACGCGCCTGATTCTGTCCCATAACTCAGATTTGGATGTGGCTGATATTAATACGTCGTCGAAATATGGAACGACCCCGGGAATATTATTTAAAATGCGTTCCATCAGACCCTGAAAGATACCTGGGGCGGTAGAGACTCCAAACTGGAGTCGGGTGCATTTAAAGGCACCTCTATGAGTTACGATTGTCTGGGCCTCAGAGGTGTCTTGATTTACGGTAAGCTGTTGATATGCCTGGGCCAGGTCCAACTTCGCGAAGATGGACCCATTTCCTAAGGTGTGCAAGAGTTGTTGCACTACTGGGATTGGATAGGCATTATGCTGTAGTGCTTTATTAATCGTGGCTTTATAATCGGCGCAAATTCTAATAGAGCCATCCGGCTTAACGGGCGTTACAATAGGGGTTTCCCATTTGGCATGATCAGTGGGAATTAAAATGCCTTGAGCTATCAATTTGTCCAATTGTTCATCCACTTTAGGCAAGAGTGGAATGGGAATTCTGCGGGGCTTTAACCGGATAGGCGAAATATTTGGGTCCAAATTAAACGATATGGGGCTGCCTGTATATTTACCCAGAGTGCTAGAAAAAACTTCGGGAAATTCTTTCAACAAATCATTTGGGTCAAAAGAGTCACATACATTGTTAACCCCTGAAATTTCAATGCCTAAAGGTTGTAACCATCTAAGTCCCAGTAATGTGTGTTTAGGACCGTCAACCACTAACAGAGGTAAAAACCCTTGAAATTTTTTAAACGCAATAGGAACATTTAAACATCCTAATACTGGAATTGCATGGCCCTGAAAATCACTCAAACCCGGTTCCCAAGGTTGCAAGTCAGTTTGTTTTACACGAGGTAAATATAATCTAAGTTTTTCCCAAGGCATTATGGAATGTCTGGAACCGGTGTCTAATTCCATTTGGCAGGGGTGACCGTTGAGGAAAAGAGAAACAAATAGCTTGTTTTCCGCAGCGGGGAAATTGCAGTTTACGGAAGAAGGGGAGTTACCTCGTTGGGTAGAAGAGGGCGAGTTGTCAGCCGGGCGGGAAACGTTGCGTGAAAACGGTGGTCGTCGATTCCTCGGTGAAAAATAGGGTCGTTGGGTTTGCTGAGTTGCTGGAGTTGGGTTGGCGGCGCGGCAGACTTCAGCGATGTGGCCGCGGCGCTGGCAACGGCGGCAATAGGCGTCCTTGAAATGGCAGCGAAAACGAGGGTGATTTCCGTTGCAGCCGGCACATCTGTCTGCACGGGAGGCTTCTTTGGCGTCATGGTCGGAGGCTCTTCGGATTTGGAGACAGGTGTCGTCTGGAGTAGCGGATTCCGAGTGTTTTTCATCAGGAGAGCAGGCGTGCCAAGGTGATTCATCAGGAATGTGATGAACGGTTGAGGTTGCGCGTTTAATTTCGGCAACAGATGTTTCAGATACCTCGGAGGCTTTTGCTGCCTTAAGAATGTCTTGGAGAGAGGCATCCTCATCAACTAAATATTTCTTCTGAAGCGTGATATTGGTTAGACCGAAAATAAGGCGGTCAATCAATTGTTCCTCTGGATCCTTGTATTTGCACTTCGGAAGGAGTGCGCGTAGCCGAGTTATAAAATCGTTGGTGGATTCTCCGTCCGCTTGCCTCATCTGAGCGAATTGATGGCGGTATACGCGGACAGGAGTCGTCGGCTGGTAATGAGCGGCGAGTTTTGCTTGTAGAGTTGACCATGCGACGGTTTCCAGGGTGTCTGGGTCAACGAGTGTGGAGGCTAGGCTGTAGACTTCTGTGCCGCAATAAGCGAGGAATATAGCTTTCTTCCTCTCGTCATCGGCGTCATGTAGATTGCTCGCTTTCAGGAAAAATGTGAATTTGGACATATACGAGGTCCAAGCTTCCGTCTCGGAGTTGAATACAGGAGGCGGTGGAGCCATGGCCGAGTTCATGGCTGCGTTAGCGGGAGTTCGACCTCCTCGTCGCCACTGAAAAGTCAGGACTCCGGTAGTTTAAATCAAACTGGTTTATTCATGGCAAGAGAGATTACAAGACACTGGAACGGTAGATTTGCCGGAATGAGGGCAACGGCTAACCCGTTGCCCTTTTATACTCTTTTTTAACGCGGGCTTTTCTCAACTGACACACATTTAACTTTCGCGGCTATTTTCTGAATAGCCGCGTCTTAACCAATCGCAGATTTTCTGCGAATATTTTTAAACAAACACAACAGCACCTCAGTGGAAGAAGTCAAAAATAGCCCAACTATCCTGCCTAAAGGAGAGCTGACATAAAGTTTAGCCAACTGACTATTTTTAAAAAAACTGGGTTCCTAATTTGGGTTCAAAGAATGTTACTGTGATTTTTAAAGTTTATTTCTATATTTTATTTACTGGTTGAGTTATTTAGTTATTTTAATTGTGTGAGCTGCTCAATTACAAAAATGAGATGGGCAGCTATGCACATTGAATTAATAAACAAGGAAGGAAGGAAGGAAGGGAAGGAGGGAGAGAAGGTTTTCCATTTTTCCTCAAGAAACAATTGAAATATAATTAAGTGTGTTTCCTTGCTCCCCCCCAAGTATGTTGCATGTGAAAAAATATGTCAGGATTTACATTAAATTAGCACACCGCTTTATAATAGGCTTATTTTTTGTGGATGAATACTTTTTGCATTTATTCAGGAATGCGATCCTAGAGTTGCAGTTGCCAAATGAATCTGTGCAGTCTAACCCAGACACAAGTTAATTACCTAAATCCTTAGTCATGGAATTGTTGGCTTTGCACAGAGTATATGGTCCTTGTTTGTCAGTGCTGTAGTCAGGGCTGTCAATTGTGGAAGGTGGCTGGGGCATGGACAGAAGAAGAAGGGTGTGGATTTTGCTTGGCTGTAAATATGGCAGTTGTGTTAAAGGGTTTTTAAAAAATGGAAAAGATTGACTCACCACCTTGTTCTCCTCTCTGTAACATTTGGGCAGGTGCAAACCTCTGTTGGTCCCTGTTGGGATTTATTTTTCCTGCTAGAAGAATGAAAAATAGTTGGATTTTATTTATGCTTACTGTTTATTTATTTATTGGACCTATATGTCACCCTTCTCCAAAGACTTAAAGCGGCTCACAACATTCTGCTGCAGATGCAGGGGTGGGTTCTTATCTCACTGCCGGTTTGCTTCCTCCTTTGTTGCATGGCTTCGCATGGGCACGTATGCATGCGCGGTGCCAAAAACTCGGTTCTGCACATATGCAGAAGCAAAACCTAGCAAAAAATAGGGGGGGGGACCAAAACCAAGATGGCGGCAGCCACAGACCAGCATTGACAGAACCAGCTCTGTGATATCACTACTAGGAACCCACCTCTGTACCAATGTCCATTTTTATGCAATTGCAGTTGTATCTCTTCTGAGCAGTTTTGAAGGGGGGAAAAAGATTGTGTACCTGGGGAAAGAGAGGGAAAAAGAAGAAATCAATTTTTTTTTTAAAAAAAGTAGTTTAAAAGGAAATGGCAAAGTGAGGGAAATCATTGGAAGAAGAAAAAGACAATATGGGTAAATCTCAGCCAGCCAGTCATGCTCAGATTCGTGAAATCTTGTCAAATCTATCATAAAAATACTGTAATCTACTTTTGTAGATGAGCTTAGATGTGATAAAGTTTGAAGTTATTGCCATCTGCTTGAGTTTTCTTTTATACAGATAGCATGATTAGCCCCAGCAATCAAGTACAACTATCTACATTGATTTGCTTTTTAATACAATTTTTTTAAAAAAAATCTTTTTTATATAAATAATATTTATTGAATTAATTTAAAACAAAACAAAACAACACACACTATACAAAATATACATATGTACATGGCCAACATACGAAAAATACACTAACATAAACAACATAACCTAACCTAAAAACATGAAACATAGAGAAACAAAACCAAAAAACAGAAAAAAGAAAAAAAAACAAAGGAAAAAAAAGTTTGTATGTGTATGTTACAGCTTTACGTATTGCTATTGTGAGTCTATGATGTTCTTTACTTTTGGCTTATTATTCTTATTGTCTTTCCGTCACCCATAGTATTCTGCATGTTATTTATTATTTATTCATCCCATTTTTGTTACTATTTTGTTTAATTTAGAATAGATTTTTTTTTAATTAGGTGTGTTTATCGCTACCAATAGCATTTGTTTTCCCCCCATTGTTATTTCCACTATCAAGATCCTATCTTCTTTGTCAGTGTACCGTATTTTTCGGAATATAAGATGCACTGAGCATAAGATGCATCTTAATTTTGGGGGAGCAAAACAAAAAAACCCCCAATTCTGGGCATTTAACTGGAGTGGGTGGCGTGGGGGACACAAGAGCCACAGAGATTCATGATTCTCTCGCCTGATTCCTCAAATTGGGTTTCTTGAGGTCTTGATTTGGAGATTTTTATTTATTGATTTTGGTTGTGATGTGTGCCGAACACTGGGCAGTTTGTGCTGGAAGACCCCAGTTATTTCAATGCCTTGATTAAAATTTCAGGCTTCATGTGCTCAGGTCAATCACTTTCCTCCCCATTCCAAAAATGGAGAGAGCACCACATTTGAGGCAGTGGGTGTTCCAGTCAGCGCTGCAGCCCAAAAACACTTTCCTCCATGATTCCAAAAATGGGACGTGGAGAGATCAAAAAAGGGCATAATGTTTTGGACGGCAGGCAGCGCCAATTGCATGCCCTGTTTTGGGAAAGATTCAATCCCAGAATTCTCCAGCCAACAAGTCCACAGGTCTTAAATTTTCCAGGTTTGGGGATCTCTGATCTACCAGACTTCTAGCAAACAAAGGACGTGTCTGGATCTGTTGCTTTTCATCCTCATGACCTCCCTCCAGTAGGTATAACCTTAAAATCAAATACAGTATTGTCTGGCTTTCTAAGCGTTTTGATTTAAAAAAAAAAATTGGACTGTTTTTACAACAGTAGTCATTCAAACTTTATTGTATTGTGACCTTGTCAATTGTCTGCTTCTTTCTATTCCTTGATATCAACAGACTCAATTGTCTAGACTTATATGATTTATTTTATGATTCTAGCTATTGGCTTCATATTCTGATCATTGGAGTTTGTAGATCGCATGATTCATTGTACATTTCTATGGGGAAATTTGGAAAGCATGTACAGCAGTCGATTTGATATCACTAGCATATGTTTTTGAAAATAAAGATTTCTTGGACGAAATGATACAATTGAAAGTCCTTTTCTGATGGTCAAAGCCTAATTTTATATACCTGTCCAGTGGTGAAATCAAAATTTTAAAACACCAATTCTGTAGGCGTAGCTTGGTGGGCATGGCAGGGGAAGGATACTGCAAATTCTCCATTTCCACCCCACTCCTGGGGGAAAGATATTGCAAAATCTCCCCATTCTGGGGACAGCCAGAGGTGCTATTCCCTGATTCTCCAAACTACTCAAATTTTCTACTACCAGTTCTCCAGAACCTGTCAGAGCTTGCTGGATTTTACCCCAATGTTACTTTTTGCAGTTTTGTGCTGTAATTTTTGTTCCATATGCCAAAAAATTAAATAGGTTGTGTGTCATCCTTTTCTCGCTTCCTTTCTAACTGTCATTTCCCCATTACTGAATCTATTTTATTTTGTCCAAAAGATTTCTTAAAAGCTTTCCACTTTGGAAGCCTTGGCCACAGCCCACTGTCCCACTGAGTCTATTACCTTCTCAGCTCCAATTTTTCGCAGAGGTCAAGCATGTAGCCTTGTGACTGGCAGAGTCTTGAGGAAAGGCCACAGCTTGGAGGCACAATTGCAAAGCTCAAAGGGATAAGCCTTCTCTCTGCAACTAGACAGTTAACCTGTTTAACACTTGGGATGTATGATTTTCTCCAGCTGTCAATTCTAAATGGTTGGGCTACAGTCTAAGAAAATCTCTGAGATTTACATCTCCATGCAATTAAGTGAAATAAGTCAAAAATAAAAACACATGCAACGGATGGCTAGTAGCTCTCAGAAAATCCATCCATAGCACAGGGAGCCAGTGCCAATTATACAACATAGTAATAGCCACTCTATTGCTGCTGAGGGCTGTGCTGGATGTGGGTGGATGGTGTCTCCTGCTCTTTGAGAACCCATTATGAAACTGGTTCTTTTAATAGTTCTCTGGTCACCAAGGTGCAATCATTCTCACACTAATCCAGACCAGGGGTGGGTTGTAACTTACCTCTCCACGGGCTGGTTTCCTGCCATACCATGTGGGTGCATGCACATTGGGCACACATGCGCAATGCCAAAAACCTAGTTTCTGTGCATGCACAAAAGGAAAAGAAGGTTCTGTGCATGCACAGAAGCCAAAAACAAGATAGTGGCAGCTATGGTGGCATCATTACAGCCAGTTAGGTGGTGTGGCCAACCGCAAATGGGGCCACAAATTCGGCAAATGGGGGTAAATCCCTGCTACCAGTTCTATAGAACCAGTTTGAACTGGGAGCAACCCACCTCTGATCCAGACTGTTTGCAGAAAAGCAGATCTATCAGAACATTTGTGAAATCAAACTTAAGGAAAAGAGATCATTACAATCCTGCTTCTTGCAGAACCCTGAGAGGGGGGTAAAATGATATATTTTATAAAATACACAATACAATTTGAGATCTTTGTTCTTACATTAGGAAAAGAAACAGATCAATTGTGACATCGGCTTTTTTCATTTTAGTGGATTAACGGAAGGGACTTTGCAGGCCATCTACTCAAACTCCCTGCCCAACATCCCTGCCATACATACCCTACATCTGCCTCTACCTAGGATCGAACCCACAACCTCTTCTTTAAGTAACCAAAAGGAAGCCAGTTCTATCAAGGCAACAAAGGCCATGACCAACAGTCCAGTTCATTCACCTGAACGGCTTGAAAAAAGTTTCTTCAGTTTCCATAAGCCGAATGTCCAAAGGTGACAGGAGTTTGGAGAAAAACACATTACTTGGTGAAAACAGAGGAAGCTGGCAAAAGGTATCCCACTATTTCCCCAAAACTAATTATTTTACATTTTCCATGCCAGGGCAGTCAAATTCCTAGCCCACGGGCTGGATGCGTGATGAGCTGGCCACATCCATGCCCAGTTTAGCGAAGGGCAGGGAGAAAGTCCCAACACATCACATGATGCCACAGTGATGATGTGTGTTTGACACCCTTGTCCGATGCTGTAGTTTAAAATTAAATGGGTACAAATTTCTTAGAAGATACCAAACAAAGCCAACTCAAGCTCCCTCAGTTGCAGGAGGAAGATAATTGACATTTCTACATACAGGTAAGATTGAACAGAAATGTCCCAATCTGCTTTAGTAGCCAAATTAATGTACCAGGAATAACGTGGTTATGATATGATAGGGTAGGTCATACGAACATTTTCTGATGGCTTCTCAAATATGAAATAGACATTAATGACTAGTAATAAAACAATAAAGGATCCACTACAAAACTGCTAAGCAAAAATCCAGTGGTTCAAGACGAACAGAACAAGGACATCCTCCTTGCCTTCAGCTACTCACTGTAGCCATGGTGCAGAACACCACCTCTCTAAAACAAGTATGCACTCTCTTTTGTGCCTTCTCTATAACCGAGGAACATAATAATACCTTTTTTCACATAATAATCTTCATACTGTTTTCATAGAATCTGTCATAGCTCAGACATTCAGAACTAGTGGAGATAATTCCACAGAAATCATTGAAGTAAATTATTAATTAACCTATTATTTTCATGGGAATTAAACATAACTGTGGAACAGCAGATCTGACCCATTACTTGCAGAGTAGCTACATCAGCCTTTCTGGAGTTATATCTTGGTTTCTATCAATTTATTTATGTGATATACAGTAGGTGGCAGTCTTCTAAGGCTTAATTGGTTACACACATAGTAAGTCTTTTTTCATAGATTTTTGCTCCCTAAATTATTTTGCTCAGGTTTTCTCTTACTGCAGAAGTATTTCAGCATTATTGTATATCATGCAAATCTGTCATAACATTTAAAAATATCTGGCCAATGCAAACAACATGCGGGGGGGATTCAGAACATCATCATCATGGTCATCAACATCATAAAAGAAAAGTCAAAAATATTTAAACGTGTGTGTGTCAGTGTCTCACTGTGAAAATCTGGTTGCTTTTCCAAATCTGGGTGGAGGGTGATTGCAGAGTTCCCTTAATTTTCTTCTTAATGATGTGTGTGTGTTTTGTTTCATCCAGTTATCTTATGATTTATTTGGTAATTACATAATCAAATCAGAAGAAGCTGCTACCTGGCGCCAAAGTTATTAATTATGATGGTTTAAATGTTGATTAAGTTCTTAAATCATGTTGAAAACATGTTACACAGCAATGCAGGGATGTTGTTGAACAATAATTTAGTATTATTAACAGAGAGGTATATTGAAAGTTAAGAATTGTGTGATTCAGCTACGCTCTGGAGATAAAGAGAAGCTATTTAGTTGATTTTGGTAAATTCCTTGGAAGTTGTTTGCTTTGTTAGGGCTACTATATTTCATCTCTGTGTATACTATATTTGTAAACCTTAATGATCACACAACAACTTAATACATACGGTAATTTTCTTGATGATGTGAATACATAGAGTTCAAAGAGATATTTCTATAACATTGGATGAAAATCTATCATCAATCATCACCATCAACATCATTTAATTCAGGGAAGAAGATGCTGATTGGTTAATTCCAATGTTTATGCGTTCTTTGCCTGTGGGTCTTGAAAGCTTAGAACTACGATGCCTTAAACATGATCTAAGTATTGCCCACAAGATCATATGCTGCAATGTCCTGCCTATCAAAGACTACTTCAGCTTCAACCACAACAACACAAGAGCACAAAACAGATTCAAGCTTAATATTAACCGCTCCAAATTTGACTGTAAAAAATATGACTTTATTAATTGAGTTGTTGAAGCATGGAACTCCTTACCGGACTCCGTAGCATCATCCCCTAACCCCCAACATTTTACCTTTAGACTATCCACAGTTGACCTCTCCAGATTCCTAAGAGGTCAGTAAGGGGCGTACATAAGCGCACTAGAGTGCCTTCCATCCCCTGTCCTATAGTCTCTCCTGTATCTCGTATTTCTTCTCTACTATATCCTCTATAACATTCATTGTGTATTATTGTGTATTGGACTAAATAAATAAATAAATAAATAAATAAATAAATAAATAAATAAATAAATAAATAAATAAATAAATAAATAAATAAATAAATAAATAAATAAATAAATAAATAAATAAATAAATAAATAAATAAATAAATAAATAAATAAATAAATAAATAAATAAATAAATAAATAAATAAATAAATAAATAAATAAATAAATAAATAAATAAATAAATAAATAAATAAATAAATAAATAAATAAATAAAGAAAGAAAGAAAGAAAGAAATAAATAAATAAATAAATAAATAAATAAATAAATAAATAAATAGTTATTAATGGTTACTTATACAGTTACCATCTTCAGAACATTTGTGACAGCAACAGTTAATATAAACACAATCTAATCACATTAATTCAGAGACTACAAAATATAAATGAAATATTTGGTGATGTCTTGCCACTATTTGCATAACAAGGAATAGAAAACCATTTACTAACTTGCCAGGGTCATTTAAGGAGATTTAAAGGGTGGAGCATTCATGATTTCACAGACTAATTGCTAAGCATGACATGGTAGTGTCTCTGTTTTCTTCTGTTCCTCATCAGCTTTGCCAACATTGCAACACTAAGACAGACAGATAAGATTGACCCAAAGAAACTATTTTTCTTATAAAATTCTGACCACAGATTTTATTGCAATTTGGCAATAGGGATCATTCTTTTCATGGAGGATGTGTCTTGATAAGCCCTGAAAAATATGATCTTGATTTGCATCTCCAGTGATGTTAGATGTTAGATGGATGTATTAGATAGATAGATAGATAGATAGATAGATAGATAGATAGATGGATGGATGGATGGATGGATGGATGGATGGATGGATGGATGGATGGATGGACGGACGGACGGACGGACGGACGGACGGACGGACGGACGGACGGACGGACGGACGGAATAAATAAATAAATAAATAAATAAATAAATAAATAAATAAATAAATAAATAAATAAATAAATAAATAAATATATTAGATTTGTATGCCGCCCTTCTCCGACGACTCGGGGAGCTCACAGGATACAAAAACAACACAACAAATCTAAATTAAAAATTACTACTAAAAATCCCATATATAATAAAATCAGTCAGTCAATTCATTCACGGATAGATAGATAGATCTCCACCCATACCAGGACTGGAAGCTGCAAGGAGCATTCTTTTTCTTTCTTTTGATGTTCCATCCATCTTCAAGATAATAGAAAATTAAAGAGGCATAAAATTTGCTTCCCTCATCAGTGATTATTTTCCTGCATTTAATTGTGTCTGCTCTGACTCACTGTCAATACTGTAAACTGAAAGAAGTAAGCTGAATGAACTACAAAAGGAAGGTTGGTCAAAACCAACACTTCTACACAGGCTTTTTCTCTCCTTTCTTTCTTTTCCTTAAGTAGGCAAGACAGCCAGCTTCCTTGGCACTACACATGTCCTGGAGTCAAGGAACTTATTATTTCATTTCCACTATTTCAACTAACAAGGGTCACAGAGTATAAGCAGGGATAGAAACATAGAAGATTGATGGCAGAAAAAGACCTAATGGTCCATCTAGTCTGCCCTTATGCTATTTCCTGTATTTTATCTTAGGATGGACATATGCTTATCCCAGACATATTTAAATTCAGTTATGTGGATTTACCAACAACGTCTGCTGGAAGTTTGTTCCAAGCATCTACTACTCTTTCAGTAAAATAATATGTCACCTTGTTCTTGTGTTCACTTTCCTATTGAAAACACTTCCCTCCTGAACCTTATTTAACCCTTGAACATATTTAAATGTCCCCACTTTCCCTTCTGTCCTCCAGACTATACAGATTGAGTTCATCAAATCTTTCCCAATAAGTTTTATGCTTAAGATCTTCCACCATTTTTATAGCCTGTCTTTGGACCCATTCAATTTTATCAATATCTTTTTGTAAGTGAGGTCTCCAGAACTGAACACAGTATTTCAAATGTGGTCTCACCAGCGCTCTATACAGCGGGATCACAGTCTCCCTCTTCCTGCTTGTTATACCTCTAGCTTATGCAGCCAGGCATTCTACTTGCTTTCCCTACCTCCTGACTGCACTGTTCACCCATTTTTAGACTGTCAGAAATCACTACCCATAAATCCTTCTCTTCTGAAGTTTTTGCTAACACAGAACTGCCAATACAATATTCAGATTGAGGATTCCTTTTCCCCAAGTGCATTATTTTACATTTGGAAACATTAAACTGCAGTTCCCATTGCTTTGACAACTTATCTAGTAAAGCTAAATCATTTGCCATATTACAGACACCTCCAGGAATATCAACCTTATTGCACACTTTAGAGTCATTGGCAAATAGGCAAACTTTCCCTACCAAACCTTCCCCTATGTCACTCACAAACATATTAAAAAGAATGGGACCCAGAACAAACCCTTGTGGCATATCGCTTTGTAACCACTCTGCTCAGAATACTCACCATTAACAACAACCCTCTGATAGCTACGCTTCAGCCAGCTGCAAATCCACTGAACTATCCAGGGATTAAGTCCAATCTTCACTAATTTATCTATCAGCTCTTTACGTGGAACTGTATCAAAGGCTTTGCTGAAGCCCAGATAGGCAATATCCACGGCACCACCTTCATCCAGCACCTTTGTGACATAATCAAAGAAATATCTCTGATAGCTGAGCAAGTTGGCACTGCTGCACAATTCTGACAGACCATCTGCTTTTCAAAACGTTTACAGGCAACAGCAAAACAATAGTGGGTAGAAGGATGGATGGGATTGCATTATTTGGAAATTTCCTTTGATCCCATGCATTATTAGTCAGTTTGATACAATGGCAGCGCAACAGATTATAGACCTTATTTGAATACAGTCAACTCAAGGAGGAAAAATCTTCAACAGCAGTATAGTGAACTATGATATCAGAATATCTTAGTCAGGGAACAGGACTGAAATGAGGCAGGTTCCTCAGGACATGGCAAAGAAAATGATTGGCTAGGCCAGGCAGGCAGGCATGAACTGCTCAAAGGTGATCATGAAAATGGGACCACTTGACAGGGTCTATAATGGAGAGTAAAGTATCTCCTGTGATACTTCATATGTTTTACTTTCCTTGGTGTTGGCTCCAGTTTGTTCCCTTTCTCTTTCCACATAGGTTGGAGTTGGCAGACTTTGCCTAAGCTGTCATTACATTCCGGAAAATATGAGTTAGATTCAAAATTACTCATATATAAAGGAGAGCCATTGAAAATAAATCAGAGGGATGATGAAAAATCTCACTGTTGTCAGATGATATACACTATCATTATTGAATCTGGATCCCATCCTATGTTTCCACGTCTTTCATGGAATCCTAATACAGTACATTCTTTTTAAAAAAAATTAATGAATGCACAATACAAACAAATATCAAAACCGAATGTATGCACATTTGAAAAAAAAGGGAAAAAAATACAAAGGGAAAAAAGGAAATTAGAATGACAAAAATAAAATAAAATAACTATTGGAGAGATATTTTGCTCTCTCCTTTTCTTATTGTATTTTATAAATTTGCAATCTAATATTTAATTTGCGGATTTCCATATCTATATTTTTTACGCTTTCCTAGATTAGCTCTATATTTCTTAGTAACAAATAAACATTTTAATACATTCTTAATAGAGTAATTTTTTTAAAAATAAAAAGTAAAGTGTTTATCACGGTGAGGCTGTTAAATAAATAGCATGAGGACAGATCATAGTGGGCCATATAAACCTGAGTGCCCACCATATAGACTCAAAAGCAGAGGCTCAATTGCAAAAATAGATAAGCCACAACCTGGATCATGCAGGTTCCTGCACCTTTTCCTGTTATTTCCAAGTTCCCGAGTTTGGGCTAACATTTTGTGACAAAAACTAAATAACAAATACTGTATCCAGAGCTATTCAGTGGGAAAGAAAATATAACCTGCACCAGTTTAAGGTTGTTCGTATTTCACATACTCTCCGACACTGAAACACAACCTTGAGAGCCCTGGGGTTGATTCAATCTTGGCTGTGCTTACACAACTTGAAAACTCAGAGATTTATCACTTTTCTACCCCAGGTGTCCTTAAAGCAGCTCAGGTGATACACAGAAGGCTGTCTAGCCTCTCAACAACTTTCTGAAGTGGTTAACGAGGGTACTAGACCTTCATGGCCATGAAAAGTCTTTAGAGCGGGGGTCAGCCATATAAACCTAACATATACTGTACTTGCTCAGCATATACACTGATGGTGATTTTGTCAATGGTGAACAAAATCTTCAGTTGGTGCTCCAGTTCTTTTGGGATTGTATTAGAATTGTTAGTTTCTTTGCTTTCTTTTGCCATTATCATTTACTTTTGTTAGCAGTCTTTCTTCTTTTGTGGTTTTCTCCAGTTCTTTATCTTCTGTTCTGCGATCTGCAGGTACTGTGTTGCCCATTATTCAGACTTTTTTTCCTCAACAACTGTTGATCTGGGGTATTATGTGGCAGGGCTTGTCTGTTTGAATTCTAAAGTGCCAGAATAATTTAGTTTCCTTCTTCATTTTTTATTTCTTTGTCTAATTTGTGGCTGTGTCAATTATATTCTTGCTTGCAGGCAAATTGCATTTCTTGTAGATATTCCAAGTGCACCTTTGTTGCTACTTTGTCATGCTATTATTTGTTGTCAGTCCATGCAATCTTCTTGCAGTAGCTCCTTAGGTGGTCCCTGCTTCTTCAGCTTTGCAGACCGCATTTGTTGTCTGTTGCTATCTTGTATGTTCTGGGTCTGCAGAACCAGGCTTGGTCTTAAGAACAGAATTTAGCTCCTCAGTTTCTTCCTTCAATTTTTCTGCTTTTAGCCATTGCTGGATCTTGTTCTTATCTACTTTGCTTGCTATTTTTATGTACTGGCCATATAATAGTTCGCCTGCTATGTCTCTTCTCTATTCTTCATTTGGACTTTCTTGTAGCCTCAGTTTTCCAGTATTCAATACACCTTCATCATATGATGTTTTTTCCAGCCCCTCAGATATTCTTCCAATGCACTTTTCTTCTTCTTCGACTCTCTGGCATACTTCCAACATTCCACATCCACATATACTCCTTGGTTAGTAAAATCTGCCAACATTTCTAAATGAATGAAGGGCATTATTATTATTATTGTTATTTATCTACAATTAAGGCCAACCATTCTTCTTCCCTTGGGAGGCCCCTGGAGAACTTACAGACAGAGATGATTAAACTTACAGACTTAAAAAAAAGGAGAACAGTAATACTCAAGTACCAATTAAAGTTGTATGTATCCTATAATATCAGCTGTGATGCAGATGTAATGCAGCTTATCATGACTAAATAGAATGGAAAATAAGAACGTTGCTATCTTGCTCTGAAAACCCTGAATTCCGTTGCTTCACATGGCATCTGGGCAGATGTGTGGAGTTTTTTTTAAAAAAAAATTATATTCCACAATTGTAAAGGCAAATAGCTTGCTGGAGTGTCAGGTGATTTCCCACCATCAGAGGGTGAGCAGCAGCTGCCACTTTCCTTGCTTGAAGCTGCAAGGCTAGCAGAGGGTGTGGAAAGGATGTCAGTGTGTGTCAGAGCTTTGGAGCAAAGAAAGCTAAGGGAATGAAGTCACTGCAACAGGAAATGTTGCCTGCCTGTCCATCTGTCTGTCAGCAATGCATTCTGAGTCAATAAATACCAGTCAAAATGTGTGAGCCCTGCCGAGCCACAAGCTGCTCACTGTGTTGGGAGAAAATAAACTGTGATTTGGCAGTATAAAAGACTGTGGTGCCTTCTTCAGAGCTGCCCTTGTACTGGGGTCCCAATTAAATAATACCCATTACTTTTAAGTTCTGCAACTTTGCATGAATAGGATGACTTTGTCATAAGGAAATGGCAAGGGGGTGTGATTTCCATAATGGCTGCAATTCAGACTCAGGTCATCCTCATTCCACCACTTGAAAGGGTCATGCAACGAAGCGTTTAGTACCCAGAATGGGAAATTCTTAGATGGCTGGGGAGGTATGCATTTTTGGCCTTTATTTCCAATGGTTGCAGATTCAAGGAGAAGAAGGTCATGAAGATACTGTTGTATCGTGAAATGGCTACCTTGTATCTCTGTAAATAGTTTGTTCCTTGCTAAAGTGCTGTCTGAGCTGGAAATCAGGAAGTCGCTCCTGATTGGCTCAGACGCGCCCTGATCTTGCTTTGGCGGGAACCGCAAATGTATAAAAGAAGCGGTTTCTCCCAAGCAGAGCAGACGGTACTCGCTAAAAGTCACTTTCCTATGCTGAGTTGAAATAAAGTACCGTTCTAACAAACCCTGCCTCTGGGTTTACTTCACTGGCGACGAGGAACGAAAGAAACTACGTGTGCAACATGAACAATCTCCAAATCGGCCGGGCTCCTGACTTCTTCGACCCAGAAAAGACTTCCTGGGACGACTACCTAGCCAGCTTCGAGATCTTCCTCGAAGCAGCAGGAATACGGGACGCCGACGCCGATCGAAGACGGGCCATTTTCCTAAATTACTGCGGTCCAGAAATCCGCGCCCTCGCCCAGACTCTCACCGACCCGCTGCCGGCAAGATCCGTCGCTTGGGACGTCCTACAAGACAAGCTCGCGAGCCATTTCAGGCCAACAAAACCAGCCATGGTTTTCCGGCACCAGTTCTCGAGAATGGCTCAGCGCGAGGCGGAATCAATCAACCAATTTGCAACGCGACTTCGAACGGTGCTTGCGAAATGCAAGTTTGACAACCCGGAAGCTCGCCTCACCGATGCCTTAGTCTTTGGCATGAGAAACGCGGCGGTCAGGAATAAACTCCTCACCGAAGATGAACCAACCCTACAAACAGTGATTAAGCTAGCGCAAACCGCAGAGGTCGCCGACGCCGCTGCTAAAGAGCTGATAGATCACAAAAAGAAAGAAGTCATCGCCAAGATAGACTCCACGTTCTCCCACGCCGAGGACCCAGATGACCGCAGCCCACCAGCTCGCAACGAGGACAGCTGTTTCCTGCTGCAAGACCAGCCGAGACAACACAGACTGCCTCACCCCGCCACCCCCTGCGCCGGCTGCCGAGGAAACCATCAACGCCAACGTTGCCCCTTCCGGGACGCCATATGCCGCCGCTGCAACCGACGGGGCCACATCGCCGAAGCCTGCAGAGCATCAGCGCCGGAGGAAACCTCCTCCACACCGCACCACCAACGACCCCAGAATCAAACACCGCAACCGCGAGAAAACCGACCTTTTCGTTTTTCGAGCCGAAAAAACTACTCAGCCGCTAACCGCGACTACTCAAGAGGTAACACTCAATTTTCCGTGAATACCACGGCAACAGAAAATGGGGGCAAGATTGTTATTTCTTTACTTTTAAATAACAAGCCATGTTCTATGGAACTTGACACGGGGTCTAAATACACCATTATGCCATGGGAAAAGCTTAAATTGTACATGCCTAGCCTGTCTAAATCTGAGCTATTGCAAACCTCGTTGGTAATTAGAGATTTTCAAGGGGGGATAATCTCTGTTCTGGGCAAAGTGAATGTACCTATCGTATTTAAGAATGTTAAATGTACCCTACCCATGATTGTTGTTACAGGGGCTAAACACTCTCTCCTGGGGTTGGCTTGGATGGAACCTTTGGGAATTGAAATTTCTGGTATTTGCAATGTTAACTGTGATAGCATGCCTAACTTTTTACAAGAGTTCCCTGAAGTGTTTAGCCCCACCTTGGGGTCGTATAAAGGGCCCCCTATCTCGTTTTCCATCGATCCCAAGGTCCCACCTGTCCGGCTCAAACCTCGCAGGGTACCCCTTCCGCTACTCCCCAAACTTGACCTGCAGCTGGATAAGCTCATAAGCCAGGGCATTCTAGTTCCTGTGGAGCAGGGACCATGGGAAACACCCATAGTCACCCCTCTAAAACCGGATGGCTCCTTAAGAGTTTGCGCTGACTATAAATCAACGCTAAATAAGGCCCTCCAACACCACCCTTACCCCATTCCAGTGGTACAACAACTCCTGCACTCCCTGGGGGAAGGGAAAAGGTTTGCAAAGATCGACCTCGCTCAGGCTTATCAGCAACTGCCGGTCGATGAAGCGACAGCAAATGCGCAAACGATTGTGACCCACAGGGGTGCCTTTAAATGCACCAGATTACAGTTTGGAGTAAGCATAGCCCCAGGGATATTCCAAAGCATAATGGAAAGATTGTTATCAGGGATTAAAGGGGCCATTCCCTATTTTGATGACATCTTAATTGCAGGGGAAAACCAAGAACAGCTCAACAAAAGGATTAGGGAAGTACTCCAGAGACTTCAAGACAAAGGGTTGAGAATTAAGCCTGATAAATGCGTATGGGGAACCAACAGTGTAGAATTCCTAGGGTACAAAATCGACAAGGAAGGTATCCACCCCACCACTGAGAAACTGAGAGCTATTAGAGAAGCCCCAGAGCCACAAAATAAGACTGAATTGCAAGCCTTTTTAGGCCTCCTTAACTTTTACTCCGTTTTTTTAAAACAGAAGGCAACAGCAGCAGAGCCTCTACACCGTTTGCTACAGAAAGAAACCCCTTGGACATGGGGGAGAACTGAACATGAAGCCTTTGTACAAATAAAACAATTATTGACCTCTAAAAGTGTGGTAGTCCAGTATAGTACTTCGCTACCTATCAGGCTTACGTGCGACGCCTCCCCGTACGGCGTGGGAGGAGTCTTGGCTCACGTTTTGCCTAACAAAACAGAGGCCCCAATTGCTTTCTTTTCCAGAACGATGACCAATACTGAAAGGAACTATAGCCAGCTAGATAAGGAGGCTCTAGCTCTAGTGGCAGGAGTAAAAAAATTTCATAATTACCTTTTTGGGAGGAGTTTCGAATTGGTTACCGACCACAAGCCCTTATTAGGCCTTCTAGCCCCCAACAAGCCTACTCCTCCATTTATGTCCCCAAGATTAATCAGATGGGCCCTTTTCCTCTCAGGATACCAGTACGAGCTCATCCATAAAGGGGGTAAGACCATCAACCACGCAGATGGCCTCAGTAGGTGCCCCATGGCAGAGTTAGTGGAGGACCCTGCCCCTTCTGCGGATGTCTTAATGATAGAGCTCGAAGACAACCCACTAACTACTGCAAGGGAGGTGGCTGCACATACGCAGCAAGATCCAATCCTAAAACAGGTGGTTAACTGTGTACTAAAAGGATGGCCATATGACTCTGTGAAACCTGAATTGTGTGACTTCAAAACCAAAAGACTTGAATTGTCATATGTAAAAGGTTGTCTATTGTGGGGCGATAGAGTAATCGTTCCTAAAAGCCTAAGGGAAAAGGTACTTGAAATGTTACATGTGGGCCATCCTGGGATTGTCAGGATGAAAGGCCTAGCTAGAGGGCATTTATGGTGGCCAGGTTTGGATGCTGATATTGAAAATTGGGTAGCCAAATGTGACCCATGCCAGGAATCACGGCCTAACCCCCCCCAAAACAACTCCAGCAGAGTGGGAGCAACCTGCAGGGCCTTGGTCACGGGTCCATATTGATTTTGCAGGGCCAGTGGGGTCACAATATTTCCTAATAGTGGTTGATGCATTTTCCAAATGGGTGGAAATCATAGCAATGAACAACATAACCACAAGTGCCACCATCAAGGTTTTGCGCAGACTGTTCGCTACCCATGGTTGCCCCAATATCCTAGTGTCTGACAATGGGCCTCAATTAACGGCCAGGCAGTTTGAATTATTTTTAGATAACCTAGGGGTCAGACATGCACTCATCTCACCTTACTCGCCCTGGGCTAATGGGTTGGCGGAACATTATGTTCGCGTGGCTAAGGAAGCATTATGCAGGTCAGGCCCAGGAGATGTACAACAGAATTTGGATCAGTTCTTGTTAACCCAGCACATTACCCCAAACTCTCACACGCACGTGAGTCCTGCTGAGTTACTAATGGGAAGGAAATTAAGGTCCCCACTGGATAGGTTACACCCAAGGTTTTGTACTAATGACCCAATATATGTGAACCCAGAAAGACAAATGTATTTGGGACAAAATGTATTTGTAAAAATTTTTGATGGAGGTGTAAACTGGATGAAAGGAATTGTTGTTAAACAGACTGCTCCAAAAACATATTTGGTGAAACTGGAGGATGGTCGAATGTGGAAACGGCACATTGATCACATTCGGAAACGCATGGGAAACCCCCTAGAGCAAACCGCTGACAAAAACTCTCCCATTCCAGCAGACTGTAACTCGCAACCCAATTTACTAGACATTCAAATGGACTTATCGGGTCAGGGGGAATCCTCCAGCGACGCCAAACCATCGTCCTCCTCCGAAGCCATCGTCGTGCCAGCCAGGCCGAATCAACCGGCCGGAGCCCCGACTAGGCCCCAGCTGCACCGGGGGAGCAACAGCGAGCCAACCTCCACCGCCGATAGCGAGGACGCAACTGAGCTGCGCAGGTCGGAGCGAGCCTCGCGGCGACCCAACAGATTGGACGACTTCGTCACATGGCTTTCGTGATGGTTGCATCCATCTAAGGAGGGAGGGGTGTTGTATCCTGAAATGGCTACCTTGTATCTCTGTAAATAGTTTGTTCCTTGCTAAAGCGCTGTCTGAGCTGGAAATCAGAAAGTCGCTCCTGATTGGCTCAGACGCGCCCTGCTCTTGCTTTGGCGGGAACCGCAAATGTATAAAAGAAGCGGTTTCTCCCAAGCAGAGCAGACGGTACTCGCTGAAAGTCACTTTCCTATGCTGAGCTGAAATAAAGTACCGTTCTAACAAACCCTGCCTCTGGGTTTACTTCAGATACCACACAAGTAAGCTGGGCTGATATTTTCCATCTTTCACCCATATTGTGGAAATGGGATGTCGGTTTGCTATTTTAGGTGTTCTTATACTATCCAGAGAGTAGTTGCGGGATTTGAGTAGTCTAGAGCAGGGCTCTCCAACCTTGGGAACTTTAAGCCTGGAGGACTTCAACTCTCAGAATTCTCCAGCCAGCAAAGCTGGCTGGGGAATTCTAACAGTTGAAGCCCAGATATCTTCAAGTTGCCATGGTTGATAAACACTGGTCTAGAGAAAAGAAGGACTAGGAGTGACATGATAGCAGTACAGTATTCCAGTATTTGTGGGGAACGTGCACGTTCCCTCGCGATATTTCGCTTCCTGTGCATGAACAGAAGCAAAAACATGCTGGGACATGTAATAAGAGTCCGTCCCTGCTCCAAGGTGCCTTCCAGCTCTAGATCTTTTACAATAATTTTCACAAGGCAACATTTTAAATACTCGTATTTCCTCGAAAACAAGACCCTGTCCTATATTTTTTGTCATCATAAAAAGGCACCAGGTCTTATTTTGTGTGTGTGTGTTTGTGTGTGTGTGTGTGTGTTAATGTCTTCCACTGACTCACCTCAATTGCATGCATTGCTTCCTGCCTCCTTTTCCCTGTCAGAGGCTTCAGGAACTTCTTCTGAGGTTGGCAAGGCTTTCCTGAAGGCCTCTGCAGCCAATAACAGAGGCCTTTAGGAATCCTTGTAGGCAGTGAAGGGCTCCAAATTTTTTACTGCCACGCTGTGGGCGTGGCTTATGCAGGAGGCCCTGCATTTTCTTTCAACATATTTCAGTGCAAATTTGGTGCTTTGGGATGGAGCTCCATTTTCGCTACCCCACTGCGTTCCCCCCCCCATCTGGACAATAGCCCACCCCTGCTTGCAGACCTTGCCAGCTGCAGAAGAAATGGGCCAGCAAGGCAGGTATCAGGGCATGTAAGGTCTGTCGGCAACTATCCGAAGGTAAGTAGTAGTGCAGCTCCACCACCACCACTCATCCTCACCCTAGCTTAATTTTTACCTGTGCACTCTGGAGTGGGTAGGGGTCTTAATGATGGCTTATTTAGGGGTGGGGAGGACTTATATTGGGAGCATATGTAAAACTAAAGCTAAGACTTTCGAGGTAGAAATGCTTTTTAAAGCTGGCAATTTTGAGATATATGGACTTCAACGCCCAGAATTTACTGGAAATTTTTTTGAAGCATTCTGATCCCAAAGGCTAAGCAAAATCCACTAACAACCTTACTTGGTATGCTGCTAAAATTAATTTGCAAACAGTGGCCATTATACGTTTAAAAAAAAAATAAGCTTACACTGGAAAGAAAAGTGTTTGCCTTTAAAAAACAATCCTTGAACTATAGATATCAGTACATAAAACTTCTAAATGTTATAAAACATTGAAAGTGTAACTGGCTGTGAAATTTTATGATATTTTTAAATGTAGAAAAAGATCAAGCTAGACTCAAATATTTATTACAAAAAATTACAGAGCTGAGTCCCAAAATTCTAGGTTGAGTGCAATAAAATACCCTACAATGCCAAGTAAAGATGGGATATGGCAAGTGCATGCTCCTGAGAGTGAAAATATTTTTTTCTGGCCTATTTGGAAAGGATCCTGCTATAGAGCAGTTTTTTTCAAACTAGGCAACTTGAACATGTGTGGATGGCAAGTTCCAGAATTCCCCAAGCAGCTAAATGCAAAACATGGTTCCCAGTTCTAGTGAAACTACCGATAACCACTGAAAGCATTTCTGTGGTATTATGAACTACCCCAGCAGGAATGGCAGATAAATAATTTGCTGCCATCCTGCTTATATTTTTATTTTATTTTATTTATTTATTTATTTATTTGTCCAATACACAAATACATAGGAAGAAAAATAGACATGTGATTATATAAAAGAGGGTGAAAGTGAACTTAGAGGAGAGGATATATGAAAGGAAGAGAATACAGTGATCCCCCGCTCGTTGCGAGGGTTCCGTTCCAGGACCCCCCGCAACGAGCGGGTTTTCGCGAAGTAGCGCTGCGGAAGTAAAAACACCATCTGCGCATGTGCAGATGGTGTTTTTACTCCCACAGCGCTAGCGAGGAGCCGAAGATTGGGGGCGGCGCTGCTGTTTGCCGCCGGCATGGGGGGCTTCCTAGCAGCCCCCCAAACCCGGGTTGGGGGTCCGGGGGGCGCTGGCTCTCGGCGCTTTCGAGCTGAGTCCGGGAGCGAATTCGCTTCCGGACTCAGCTCAAAAGCGCCGATAGCCAGCGCCAACGAACGGCTTGTCCACACTGGCTCTCGGCGCTTTCGAGCTGAGTCCGGGAGCGAATTCGCTTCCGGACTCAGCTCAAAAGCGCCGATAGCCAGCGCCAACGAACGGCTTGTCCACGCTGGCTCTCGGCGCTTTCGAGCTGAGTCCGGGAGCGAATTCGCTTCCGGACTCAGCTCAAAAGCGCCGATAGCCAGCGCCAACGAACGGCTTGTCCACGCTGGCTCTCGGCGCTTTCGAGCTGAGTCCGGGAGCGAATTCGCTTCCGGACTCAGCTCAAAAGCGCCGATAGCCAGCGCCAACGAACGGCTTGTCCACGCTGGCTCTCGGCGCTTTCGAGCTGAGTCCGGGAGCGAATTCGCTTCAGGACTCAGCTCGAAAGCGGCGAGAATGAACGGCGTGGGCGGGCGAAGGGCGGGCGGCAGCGAGGAGTTTGCGTGGGCGGTGGGGAAACTCCTTGCTGATGCCCGCTGCTCGCCCTCTCGCCAGCAAGAGGGGGAAGACCCAGGGAAGCCGCCCAGCAGCTGATCTGCCGGCCCCATCTACGCATGCGTGCCCATAGAAAAAGGGCACGCATGCGTAGATGGTGTTTTGACTTCCGGGTTCAAAAATCGCAAATTACCCTGTTCGCAATGGTTGGGGACGCAATAACCGGGGGATCACTGTATATAAGATCGGTGAAAGAAAGGAAAGACAATTGGACAGGGGACGAAAGGCACTCCAGTGCACTTATTTACGCCCCTTACTAGCCTCTTAGGAACCTGGAGAGGTCAATCGTGGAGAATCTAAGGGAGAAATGTTTGGGGTTAGGGGTTGACACAATTGAGTCCGGTAATGAGTTCCACTCTTCGATAACTCGATTGTTGAAATCATAGTTTTTACAGTCAAGTTTGGCACGGTTCGTATTAAGTTTGAATCTGTTGTATGCTCTTGTGTTACTGCGGTTGAAGCTGAAGTAGTCATTGACCGGTAGGACGTTGCAGTATATAATCTTGTGGGTAATACTGAAATCGTGCTTTAGGCGCCGTAGTTCTAGGCTTTCAAGGCCCAGGATTGTTAGTCTATTTTCGTAGGATATTCTGTTTCGAGTGGAGGAGTGAAGGGCTCTTCTGGTGAAATATCTTTGGACATTTTCAAGGGTGTTGATGTCTGAGATGTGATATGGGTTCCAGACAGATGAGCAGTAGTCTAGGATGGGTCTGGCAAAAGTTTTGTAGGCTCTTCTGAGTAGAGTGAGATTGCCTGAGCAGAAGCTGCGTAGGATCAGGTTAACAACTCTAGAGGCTTTTTTGGCGATATTGTTGCAGTGGGCTTTAGCACTTAGGTCATTCGTTATTAGTATTCCAAGGTCCTTCTGAATTCTGGCTCTGTGTGATATGTGAATGTGGACATAACTCAAAACATCTGAGAAAATAAGGGCTCACAGCATGTGGTTTTTGCATGTGTTCTTCTATGCAAATTTTACAAAATAATAGTTAATCCTGTGCTTGGGTCTTCCAAGCATAGGATTTATTGTGAAGTTGTCCTGCATCAAATATGTAATTTTAGGAGGGACTGAGATGATGTAACTCCCCTGTGTTTTTTTGTTTTACTTCTTTAGTCATTTTTTTATTCCACAGCATCAGCTAAAAGGAATAAACAAATTGTTGCAAAACATTTTTTGATTGGTAACTTTAGGAACCACCCATCTGGAAATACATTATTACCTCAATCGTAATCTTCCAGCTTTACATTTCTAAGATGCTGGTATTGGACTTTTGTTCCTTCACAGTCATGTTGACGAAACAGAAGGTGTTATTTTTGGATGGACACAGCTTAGGTAGGCTTGGCATGGCTGTGTATGTCATACGTGCTATGTGTGAATAACATCTACATTATAGTCACTTGATATTGGAACTTTGGCCTCAAGGCTTAGCATCTGGGGACCACTGCATTTGGTTGAAACTGTTGTCTGTAATTTCAAAGCAATTGTCTGGTTGCATTCCAGTTGGTTTGATGATTTCTTAGGATACATTTTCCTCCACAGTTATTGAAACTGGAGCTGGCTTCTGACACCAAATGTTTATTAGCTGCTCTGGCAGATATTCTTTGTCTAGAGTCTAGACCTAATTTAGGCCTTTGCTTGATTTTAAAAGAAGAGAAACAGGTGGCCGTGAATTTTCCCCGTTAATGTGTAGATGGGCTTTCTACCTATTCTTGAATCATCAGAATACAACTGGTGTGACGCCCCTATTCCAAGTTCCTATCATACCTCTCTTGCCATTGACTTTCCCCAGAGTGATGGAACCTAACCGATTATATGCCCCTTGCAGTCTTCGGAGAGGGGCCGCATACAAATCTAATAAATAATAATAATAATTGATTTGTCAAGGGGCTTTAAAATTAGTTCATGGGGACAACTTGATCTTATCTCACTCATAGATTGGAAGATTAAGCAAATATTATGGCGCAGGTCAGGACAGAAAAAGAAGTTTCCAGAGCATGTTTGTGTCATGGTTTATTTTATTTATTCAATTTATATTCTGGTTTTATCATTTACGAATCAGGATGATGGGCATCAGGGGACCCCAACCCTCTGATCGCAGCCCACTACCCAGCCATGGCCAATTTGGAACAGGCCACGAGAGCAATGGGCCAGTGTGAATACGCACACACGTTGAGTTGCACACACATGTTAACTTCTCCCCCACTCACCGAGCGAGGCCACAAAACTGCAAAGCTTGAGGACTGCTGATTTTACTAATGCTTTCACTTCCCAGTCACCAATCAGATTCAATGCCTGTGGGAGCTCTGGAACTCCCAGACTCCCAACCCATTAGTTTAATAGTTCGCAATCAGTGTGAATGACTTTATAAGAATTTCTAGGGAAGCACATTAGCATCCACATTCATCTCTTTTTGACATCAGGCCAAATTATCCTCCTCTCCCAGACATTTTTCTAGTTTTGTGGTCAACTTGACTTTTAAGACTTGCTCTACATTAGGAAAGTGGATTTATTTATTACATTTATTATTTTCATTGGATTACCGTGCCTGCTTTAAATATATATAATATATACAGTATATGCAATAAGTTTAAATTTGCTGAGCAAGTTTATAATTCTCTTAGGGAATTTCTATTAGAAATGTAGTGGGGATTTAAATGTGATTCTCTGCAACTCAAAAGGCAATTTGAAATGGATATGCCAATTATTTTACCTTTCTGCTGACCTCATAATGCTAAAAACATAACAATCCAGTCAGTGCCACCTTTTCAACTACCTAAGAATAACCTAGAAAAAAAAACCCCTCATCTTTCAACCAATCTAAATCTTAACATTGGGAGGCAAAAATGAAACTGGGATCATCTGGAATAAGCTGTTAAATCTTAGGTTCAAACAATAAATGGGGGGGGGGATTTTTCACAAAATGTGCTTAAGTTAGATTGTTAATTATGAAAGTATTAAATAGTGATTGTAAGTAAAAATCATATAGTCAATATGATCAATTCTTCTCTGGAGTAGGAATATTGGGGCTCACATAACAGCAAATTAGAGCTACTGTATCTGGGCTGCCAAACTCTGGACAAGCACTAGGTGGCAGTAAAGTATCATCAGGTGGGTGTTACCCATCAGATAGAGTTAGCCTATAACTCTAGTTATGTGGACATACATTGTTTGCTGAGCTCTTTCTGCAAGAACAGGCAGGAAATCTGGATACCTGCCCAGTACCTGAATTCCCTCCTGGCCAAAGTTTACTTGCTTCACATTTCACAAAGACAATCTAGATAGTCCCAGCCCTCAGCCAATTTCAAGATGTGTTGAAAGTCAGTCAAGTTGTTGCAACTAAGAGAGCCTGTAACTGTACTAATTGTTGACAGTTTCAGTAGCTGAGGGGGAATATAAAAACTGGGGGAAGGAAGCTCTATCCTCTTTATTTCAGAAAATAACGGGCCAGTCCAAAGCTGCAGGAGTGATAATCTAGTTGGCAAAACAGAAGAAAAACTCATACTATAATTTGTTTGGGTCAGTGTATTGTATTACATTTCAGGGATTCAAAGTATTTCACACATAACCTGATTTCACACATCATCACGGGCTTAGTCTGATTGGGCTATGCAATGCATAGGTCCAGGTTTATGATTTATGACTTAGCTTTATGTAAAACTCAGCTATTCCAGTTTTTTCAAAAAATTACAGTGATACCTCGTCTTACAAACGCCTGGTCATACAAACTTTTGGAGATACAAACCCAGGATTTAAGATTTTTTTGCCTCTTCTTACAAACTATTTTCACCTTACAAGCCCACCACTGCCACTGGGCTGCCCCGCCTCCGGACTTCCGTTGCCAGCAAAGCACCCGTTTTTGCAGTGCTGGGATTCCCCTGAGGCTCCCCCCCATGTGAAACCCCACCTCTGGATGAATCCCAGCAGTGCAAAAACAGGTGCTTCGCTGGCAATGGAAGTCCGGAGGTGGTGTTTCCCAGCAAGGGGAGCTTCAGTGAAATCGCAGCATCGCAGAAACACAGAGGTCCGGAGGTGGGGTTTCAAGGACTTCGGTGTTTTTGTGATGCTGCTATTTCACTGATGCTCCCTTCGCTGGGAAACCCCACCTCTGGACTTCCGTTGCCAGCGAAGCGCTCATTTTTGCGATGCTGGGATTCCCCTACAGCATCGCAAGAACACAGAAGTCCGGAGGTGGGATTTCCCATGGAGGGGAGCCTCAGGGAAATCCCAGCAGCACAAAAATGGGCGCTTCAGCTGGCAAAAGGGGTGAATTTTGGGCTTGCACACATTAATCACTTTTCCATTGATTCCTATGGGAAACATTGTTTCGTCTTACAAACTTTTCACCTTAAGAACCTCATCCTGGAACTAATTAAGTTTGTAAGACAAGGTATCACTGTATATTTAAAACAAAACATGTCTGCCTTGTAGGATAATGTCTTGTAGACAACTTTATAGAGAAATCTGCACTTCAGCTTGACCCATCACTGGTAAGGGCCAACCATTGTTTCCTGAGTGCAGAAATGGATGATGTCATCTTTTTCCACTCCAGAGGTGGGTTCCTCCCAGTTCAGACCGGTTTACCTGAACCGGTAGCTGTTGTGATCAGCTCTGGCCCAGCTCCTGCCCCAAGGAATGTAGAGGTGGTTGTGGGGGAAACATCAACATGTTCCAGGCCGACAGAGACAGCCAGTGAATTATCCTCTGAAGAAGGAAGTGTCGGTGAGATGGAAGGGGGGGGGGGGCTTGGCAGACAGCCCAGGAGGAAGTCAATCTTCATTATCTTCGCTTGATTCAAATGAAGAGACAATGATAGACCCACGCATGCGTAGAGCTATGCATAGGAGAGAACAACTTAAGAAATATTACAGGAGGTAAAGAGGTCACCTGTAGTTGGGTGGGGCTCCAGTAATTAGGGCTGCTGATAAATTGGCAGCGTGCAGGCCTCGCAGTGTGGAAGATTATCTGATCGTATTGGTTTGGATTGTGCTTTGCTGTTTCTGGATTGTGCTCAGGACTTTGTTTGGATTCCCGGACTTTGGAATATAAAGACATTGTGAGTGTTTATCACGTTTGAACAACTGTAGCTGTGATGAAATTCACAGTTAATGGTTTATTGCTTGGATTTATTACTGGACTCCGTTATCTGTCTGTATTCAAGTGTGCCTTGTTTATACAAGAAATCCCTTTGAAGTTTAAAAGGGAGTTTTGCTTCTTTTTTGTTTGGATAAAGAACATTTAGTTGCATTCTCTCATGTGTGTGTCTGCTTGGCTAAATTTCCCTTTAATTGAAGGCGTGTGGCATGTGCCGGCTGAACAGGTGGCAAACCACTGGTGATGTCACAACGACATCATAGAACTAGTACAGTTGGTGCCAGTCTGTGAAGGCCACTATCTTAAAAAAAAAAAAGATTTTTAAAAAAAGTATTCCCAGGGTTTTTTTTCTTCTGTGACACTGCGCATGCATTGCCATCTTGTTTTCAACTTTAAAAAAAAATGAATTTTTCACCACTGTACATGCATGCGCATGGCCACACAATGTGGGAGGAAGCAAACCGGCAGTGAGGTAAGTTATAATCCACCCCTGTTCCACCCGATTGAAAATGCACCCTGTGCCCATGTTTTCCAACCTTGATTCAAAAGGATTATTTTCTGACCTGACTCATCTTAAGCCATTTGAGGTAAATGGTCTCCAATGCTACACTCCATTATATTAGTAGCCCTGATTGGCTGTGCTGCCTGTCATGCACCCAATCATTGTCCTATGTCAACATTTGATCCTGAGCTATTGGGCTGCAAATGAACTGTCTTCAAAGCCTTAGAAGCTCAGATTTCATTCAACCCTTACATGTCTCAGTGGGCAGGCACCCTTTTAGTTTCTGTCAAGGCTGTATGAACCTTGCTGCCTTTGCTTTCCTTTTTCCTACAAAACTCCTGCAAAGTTTCCCTTCATTTTCTTTTCTAAAAAATATTTTCAATTGAAAGACAAAAGTGATATGTATAAACAGTGGAAAAAGTGGGAAATAACTAAGGTAGAATATCAGCAAATAGTCTGATCCTATAAAGATGAAGTGAGGAAAGCTAAAGCACACAATGAGCTTGTGACAAAAGTAAAAAATAACAAAAAAGCTTCTTCCAACATATTAAAAACAAGAAAAAAGTCAAGGAAACAATTGGTCCATTGCTGGGAGAAAGTGGCAAGAAGGTGACAGAGCTACTGAACTTTTTTGCATCTGTCTTTACACAAAGGGAAAAAACAGTCCAGCCTATCAACAGCACCACAAAAATGTATTAGGAACACAAGGTAAAACAGGGAAGAAAATGGTAAGTGAACACCTGTGTATCTTAGTTGAGTTCAAATCACCAGGACCAGATGGATTACACTGCAAGGTTCTGAAGGAACTGGTAGATGAGATCTCAGAACCATTGAACTGTATCTTTCAAAGATCTTGGCACACCAGTGAACTGCTAGAGGACTGGAAAAGAGCTGTTGTAGTTCCCATCCTCAAAAAAGGAAAAATAATAGGTCCAGGAAACCACAGACCTATCAGCCTGACCAGGGAAGATTCTGGAAAATATAATTAAGCAATGAATCAGTGAACCCCTAGAAGCAAACAAAATAATAACCAAAAGCCAGCATGGATTTGTCAAAAGCAGATCATGCCAGACTAATCTTATTGCATTCTTTGACAAAGTGACAAAATTAGTGGACCAGAGGAATGCTGTTGATATAATTTACTTGGACTTCAGTAAGGCATTTGACAAAGTAGACCAAATCCTACTACTAGAAAAAGTATAAAAATGTGGGTTAGACAGCAACATCACTAGATGGGTTTGAAACTGGCTGACCAACTGCACTCAACGTGTAGTGCTCAATGGAACTGCATCCACGTGGAGGGAAGTATGTAGCAGGGTACCCCAAGACTCTGTTTTAGGTTCAGTACTCTTCAACATCTTCCTCTATGACTTGGACGAGGGGATAAATGGGGAACTCATCAAATCTGCGTATGACACCAAACTGGCAGGAATAATCAACACTCCAGAAGATAAGCTCAAGATACAGAAGGATCTTGACAGACTTGAACATTGGGCGCTATCTAACAAAATGAAATTCAATGATGAGAAAAGTAAAGCTCTACATTTAGGCAAGAAGAACAAAATGCACAGCTACAGTATATGTGGTACATTCCTCAACGCTAATAACTGTGAGAGGTAACTTGGATTCCTAGTGGACAGCCATTTAAATATGAGCCAGCAATGTGCAGCAGCTGCCAAAAAAGCCAACACAATTCTAGGCTGCATAAACGGATAGAATCAAGATCATGTGAAATGCTAATACCACTTTATAATGCTTTGGTAAGGCCACACTTTGAATACTGCATTCAGTTTGGTCACCATGATGCAAAAATGATGGTGTAGAGTTTCCTGCCTAAACAAGGGGTTGGGCTAGTCTATTCCATTCTATTCTATTCTATTCTATTATTGTTTCTAGGAAGCTGAACTATCCATTCTTATTTACATGATATTTTTTTGGGAGCTGCAGAGGAACAGAGGCACCAAAGAACAGCCTATTATTTCTGCTTGCTTTGATTATTGTAGCATCAGAGTGGAAATGTTGCAATAAGTGGGGCATGCGGTGTCAAAAAAGGATCTGTTTTAGGAGATAAGGTGGGAAGAGGTTGCAAAAACATTAATGTATTCAAACATCTAGGAAAGCCAAGGAAAGACCCAGAGCATACTAGGGAAGAATAGTCCCTCAGAAAACAGACACTGGTACATCAATCCACACAAGAACCAGCCAATGAACTTGCCTGGATGGGAATGGAGGGGAAGGGCAAGCAGCAGGGGAACCACCAATCAGGTGTTCTGGTGGCCACAATTCAGACTGAACATCAGCCCAGCTCCAGCCCTGTTGCCAACTCATTGTGGTGGAAACTGGAATTTCTGGAGTTGGCTTAAAACAGCTTAAGTTGCAGGACAGAATTGTTCTAAGGCTTTTAAGAACTAAGATTATATTTGAAAACAACAATTCCCCAGGTTTTTACTCCTAGGCCCTATGCACATATTCTTATATGGAATATTATGGCTCCGAGCTGAGTGCAAATCTTCACTGCCAAGGGTGGCGATTTGTGTGCATTTCCAAGCCCTAGTTTTGAAAGTGATGTTTAAAAATCCAGAAAGAGTGCACGCCTATACATACCCCTATAAATACTTCTAAGAAGCCTGTGGATGGTGCTTGCTGAATCGTGATCCTTCTTTGCAGCCAGGTGATTGTGGTACGGACTCCATAAGGATATAGTTAAATCAAGCATTAAGAGGGCTGCATTTTAAGAGGAGGAAAATATGTCAATCACAGTTTGCCTTTGACAAAAGGAAATTCCTTGAAACTGAGAATGAAGAGGGAGGGAGAGTGTCTCATCATGTGGGTGGCCAGGAAACTAGAGGCCACCCTAGTACAAGAAGAAGAGAAAGTTGAAGACTAAGGGGGGAGGGAGAGACTCACCAGACTAAATTCTACTCCGTTGCTGTGAGGCGTTCACACCAGGCTTTTGTGAGAATATTAACAAGGTTACCAGAGCGGGCCCTTTAGCCTCAGGAATTATTGGTGAATATGGAACTATATTTGAACAAACACAACCAGATGCAGGCTGCCAAATGTGCTGCAGATGTGAATAGAGTTGGAGAGCATCACTTCATGCATGTGCGTGGAGCCCTCTTTTTTGCTTGATCTTCACCTCGGTAAAGATAACACAGAAGAAACAGGGAGAGAAGCAGACAGCAAAAGTTCTGCAAAATCTGAATTTAGGGGTCTGTTACAAGGTCATTCCTTTCTGGAGCAAGTAATGTAACCCATGGGAGCAGACACATCACTTCAGAATGCATCTGTTATTCATTCTTGTACTGTGAGGTTGAAGTTTTCTTTGACATTCCTTTTCATTTCTCTGGTGTCCTTAAAATCTATTTCTAAAAATACAGTACGTAATAATAATAATAATAATAATAATAATAATAATAATAATAATAACAACAACAACAACAACAACAATAATAATTTTAAAATAAACATTTTAAATGTTCAGTTGACTGAATTTCATGTTTAATGAATAAAAGAGATTAAAAGATAATAATAATAATAATAATAATAATAATAATAATAATCATCATCATCATCATATCACCATCTCCCTGTAGAACCTTTCTCTCCAAAAATTACAAAATTTAGGCTGTGCAAAATTAGATTCCATTTGCATGACAGCATTCTTCGGAGTCTTTGGAAAAGGGTGGCATACAAATCAAATAATAATAATAATAATAATAATTCTGAAAATGTATTATGGAGTTATGTTCTTTTCAGTCATAGGATATTTTTGTATTAGTTTTTGTTTCAGTTCTAAAACCATTTTTTAAAATTCCTAAAATCTGATAACATTTCCCCAAATTTTTACCTTTTACATTTTTTATCATCATTTTTCTGTGAATATTCATTTTGAGTAATTTATCTGAACTGTTAAAGCACAGTGTATAAACATTTTATCATTGGAGGAACATTGGACTTCAGCCCTATATAACATAGTTGTCCTGTCTTAATCCAATCCACTACTGCAAATGGAGAGTACAGTTTTATTCAGAATTAATTGAGTCAAAACTCCTCATAAGATCATTTCCTAAGAAACTACCTGATTATGATCTTCCTCTTGTTGTATTATCTCAGAGCATCTTCAGTAGAGAGAAAGCAGAACTGCTTACTTCATTCTTTGGATCAGTCTTCATGCAAAAAGATAATACAACCCAACTTATCAAAAAACAACAACAACCAAATCTGCAAAAGCTTAGAATCAAGCAAAGTTATAACCAGAAGCCAACATGAATTTGTCAAAAACAGATCATGCCAAACAAATCATATTTCATTCTTTGACAAAGTGACTAAATTAGTAAATTGACAAAATGTTGTGGTCATATAATATACTTAGATTTCAGCAAGGCGTTTGATAAAGTAGAATACAATCTCCTTCTTGGAAAGCTAAAAAAAATGAGGATAGACTGGACCACCACCAGATAGATTTGTAACTGGCTGACAAACTACTCCACCAGTAGTCTTTAATGGAACAAAATCCACATGGAGGGAAGTGGGCAGTGCAGTACCTCAGGGTTCCATTTCAGGCCTAGTACTCTTCAATGTCTTCATCAATGATTTGTATGCAAGAATAGAAGGTGAACTCATCAAATTTGCAGACAATACTAAGCTAGCAGGAATAGTTTACACTCCAGAAGAAAGACTCAAAATCTAGAAGGATGTCAGCATACTTGAACACTGGTCCCTCTCACAAAATGAAATTAAATCTGGATAACAGTAAGATTTTATTCATAGGCAAGAAAAACCATTTATAGAAGTACAAACGGGGCAAAACATGGTTCAGTACCAGTAACTGTGAGAGGGATTCTAGCGTCCTAGTGGACAGTCCCTTAAATATGAGCCAACAGTGTGCAGCAGCTGCCAAAAAAGCCAATGCAATCCTAGGCTGCATTAGTAGATCTTGACACAATCAATATCAAACGAAATATCAGTGTCATTTTACAAAACATATTTGAAATTCTGCATCCACAATATTAAAAAGATGTTGAGACACTGGAAAGAATGCAGAGAAGAGCAGCAAAAATAATTAAGGGATAGAGGCTAAAATGTATGAAAAGATGGTAGGAATTGGGTATGTCTAGTCTACTGAAAAGTAGGACTAGGGGAGATATGATAGCAGTGTTCCAATATTTGAGGAGCTACCACAAAGATGAGGGGATTAAGTTAGATACAAAAGGCAAGACAAGAACCAACGAATGGAAAACTAATCAAGCCAGTGTAGTGTTGGTGATAGAAACATAGAAACATAGAAGACTGATGGCAGAAAAAGACCTCATGGTCCATCTAGTCTGCCCTTATACTATTTCCTGTATTTTATCTTACAATGGATATATGTTTATCCCAGGCATGTTTAAATTCAGTTACTGTGGATTTACCAACCACTTCTGCTGGAAGTTTGTTCCAAGGATCTACTACTCTTTCAGTAAAATAATATTTTCTCATGTTGCTTTTGATCTTTCCCCCAACTAACTTCAGATCGTGTCCCCTTGTTCTTGTGTTCACTTTCCTATTAAAAACACTTCCCTCCTGAACCTTATTTAACCCTTTAACATATTTAAATGTTTCGATCATGTCCCCCCTTTTCCTTCTGTCCTCCAGATTATACAGATTGAGTTCATTAAGTCTTTCCTGATACGTTTTATGCTTAAGACCTTCCACCATTCTTGTAGCCCGTCTTTGGACCCGTTCAATTTTGTCAATATCTTTTTGTAGGTGAGGTCTCCAGAACTCCACGGTATTCCAAATGTGGTCTCACCAGCGCTCTATATAGCGGGATGACTTAATCAATTAATGGCTTGCCACACTATCTATAGAAGGCCTGATGTTTATTGGAACTTGGGTGTGGTGATTTTCACGAGGGAGCAGATGCAGCCACAAAAGACTCTTTCAAGTGGTTCAAGGCCATTCTGTGCCCACCACCTGGGGAGAAGTCAGAAGGAGGACTTGCCACGCTGGCACAATCTGAGTGGGCAGCTTGACAGGTTTGTGGGTGGAGGCAAGGGATGTGAACTTTCAACTGGGTGGGAAACTCAGACACCTGTTTCACAGTGTAGATGCCTGTATGACCCTGGAAATAAATTGGAACTTTGAGGAATACATTGACTTAGACTCTGATTTAGTTTGGATGTTATCTGGAACCTTGACAGAGAAGCAACCTAGAACTAAAGAGGCATTTCCCAAGGATATGGACACTCAACCAGTGGAATGCTTGGTGCCCCATCACTGGAGGCTTTTAAGAAGAGACTGGACAGCCACTTTTCTGAAATGGTATAGGGCCGTGATGGCGAACCTATGGCACACATGCCACAGGTGGCATGCAGAGTCCTCTCTGAGGGCATGCCAACTGTTAGCCCAGCCCAGCTTCTCCATGCATGCACACTTGCCTCCCATTGGCTAGTTGGTCTTCAAGTCTCTGTCACATATGTGTGGGGGACATATGCATGCACAGGGGTCATGTGAGGATGCTCGATAGGCATCTTGGGGGTTCACCTTTTTTGGTGTAGCTGGGCATGACTCTGCCCCGAGACACTAGCCTGGGTGTGGGAGCCCCTCGCAGAGGCTGCTGTGGCAGACTGTATGCGCCCACAAAAATTGTATGCCTCCCGAATCTTTGGAGAGGGGTGGCATACAAATCTAATAAATTATTATTAATTATTATTATAAAAAGGCTACGGGCAGTGTTCCCTCTAATTTTTTTTGGGGGGGGGGGCAGAAAAGTATAGTGTCTGAGCGGCAGTCCCTTCGGGACTAGGCAGCACTCTTTCCCTCTCACTCTTTCCCTCTCACTCTTTCCCTCTCGGCTTCTGGGCAGGTTTGAAAAACTCTGAGTTGATGATGATTTTTAAGTGAGCCATTGCTCACTGCTCAGCTTAGAGGGAACTATGGCTACGGGTATAGGCTGTTCGTGCTGATTCTGGGAAGCTCACACAATAAAAGTAACATAAAACAAGAAACTCAAAAGAAATAACTAGAAGTAGTACAAAAATAACTACAAAATAATTACAAGTCAGCAAGCCAAACAACAAAGGAACACAGAACATTGCAGAGAGTCTCACTCACCCTATCCAAATGTTTGAATAATTAGCCAAATTTTCAAGGCCTTTTGGAATGTCATCAAAGTGAGGCCACATATGCCTTGGGGGACCTCTGGAGGCCATTCTGGAAGGTCACTGATGTGCTTCGTTTTCCTTCTTATTGATGATGTAAAAATATATATTCCTACATGACATTGCTCAAATGCTGGTGACCCATTTTGCCATGTGATCTAATCTCTGTTCTACTTCCAAAGACACTGGAGAAACCCAAGAAGATTTTCTTTCCATGGTGAGAAAAAAGGACATTTGCACCTCACTCCTCCACTCCTTACCATTCACATATCCACTGTTTATGAAGCTACCACCTTTCAGTTCCAGCTTATGTTCTTTGAATTATGGAGATCCAAAGTCTGAGTCACAGTAAGATATCTATGGGGTCTGTATTAGAACAGGCAGCTTCTGCAACAAGCTCACTCACCAGACTACACAGCACATACCCTTTTTTTTTGAAACCCATCCCAGATAGAGAAAATTGGATGTGGTGCCCATTCAGACATACACCCCTCTCCTGCTATGTGAGGTCAAATTGTTGGATCTTACAGTTCCTCAGAGTAAGGAATGGAGGCAGAAAGCTGTTGCAGAGGTCATCCAGTCATTTCTGGCCTCTGGAGGCTTCAGGGAGGCCTGCTAGGTCCAAAACAGGGTGCGGGTATGTGTGTCATTTGTGCATGCATGTGGGTGCAAGGGTATTGCGCATGAAGGTGGAGGGGAAGAGTAGGTGGTGCTCACATCATCATTATTATTATTATTATTATCATCATCATCATCATTATTATTATTATTATTATTATTATTATTAAACTTTATATGCTACCCCTCTCCAAAGACTCAGGGCGGCTTACAGCATATAAAAACAGTATACATCGAGATATAATTAATTAGAATCAAAATTAAGAATTACATTTAAAAAACCAAAAAGCCTATTAATCCACTATACATTCATTGGCCAGGGAGTAGAATCTAATGACCCCAAGCTTGAGGGCATAAATGAGTCTTTAGACTCTTACAGAAGGCGAGGAGGGTGGGGGCAACATGAATCTCTGGGGGGAGTTGATTCCAGAGGGCTGGGGCCCCCACAGAGAAGGCTCTTCTCCTAGGTCCTGCCAAGTAACATTGTCTAGTTGACAGGACCTCTAGAAGGCTGTCTCTGTGGGACCTAAGATGTGCAGAGGCATTGCATTAAGGGTATTGACGCACACATGCACATTATTGCGTGCACACACACGCTTTCGGTACCGAAAGAAAAAGAGGTTCACCATCACTGAGCTAGGCAGTTCCTTAATCCTGACAAATGAGTGACCAGTTCATATTATAGAATAAGCTGAGAAAAAGAGATTGGTTCAAAGTCAACCGGCTGGTATGGTGCCTGATTCGATTGGCAGGATTAGAAATCAGTTTCAGTTTTTAAATTGGTGCTTTAAACATCTATGTCAAACCAGCTCCAAACAAATGTAATGCCTTGGAAGAAGCAAGATTTTGCTGCAGATATTTAGATGTGAAGAATGCTCTTGCCAAGGCTTTTGGCTTTTGTTGTTATTGGGTTATGAATAAACATGATGTTTTATTTCAGGTGTCTTACTTCTCAACTAAATCTAAACTAAAAAGATTAGTAGTAGTGTATTGCTTTTTTTTATTAATTTCGTTACAGAATATAGAAAGTATTAAGTGTACAATATTTGAGCTGCAGAAATCTTAGCAATCACTAGATGGCAGCAAAAATAAATTATGCTCCCATCTAATGGTCATTATTATTTTTTTGTAACCATTCTTTGTCTTTAATTTACTTTTAGATATATGTGATCAAAATGAGTGCAAAATTTTGCCAAGGCTATCCATGAAATAATAATATTGGATGGAACCACAGAGCCTTCTGACTCAATGGCAGGGTAAAGCCACAGACTAACAAAAAAGCAGGCAATATTAGGGCCATTCAACTTCCAGGAGGAAGGCTGTCCCATTAGACATTTGGAGCAAGATAAATACAACCAAAATTAATGTAACTCTTAAATTTAATTTATATTTTAATAATAATAATAATAATAATAATAATAATAATAATAATAACAACAACAATAATAATAATTTATTAGATTTGTATGACACCGCGAGTCTTTGGAGAGGGGCGGCATACAAATCTAATAAATTATTATTATTATTATTATTATTATTATTATTATTATTATTATTATTATTATTATTATACATTGCTCTTTCTTACTTAATGTTTTCCAATCACGTTTTCAATACTTTCCCTTGTTTTCTCCTTAGTTTTTCTCTGTTTAAGTCACAAATTACCTATAGAATAAGATTGACCTAATTTACCCATGCTTCCAAATATATGAGTAGGTGCAACTTAGATTTTGATATACAAATGGAATAAACCTGGGAAGGAGAGGCATTAGAATTCAGCTTATCTTTAGAGAAGATTTGTTTTTTTAAATAAATGTTTTAATTTATTTTTATAATAACAGTATAACAGTAAAACATTCACACAACAGATAACAGTGTGCTCAATGCTCAAAGTGCCCACCAACAAACAACATTCATACCTCTCCACCAAAATGGGGGCATATTTTCTATATACCATTTTAATTTAAAAGCAGTAAATCTATTTACATATTATATAGTAATTCTAATTTATTCTTTATACCTTGGTCTTGAATTCTACTAGCCACATATCCTCTTACCTTGTCCCATTGTCCCATCAGTTCCCGCAGATTAATTTCATTGGCCGAATTCATCCTCTTAGCCATAATGTACCGATACCAATTTTGTGTTGTCCATTTTGTTGCATCCTTCCAGCCTAGGACTATTACCACCTGAGCACTTTCTATCCTTGCTTCTTTTATTTCTCATCTATAGAGAAAATTTGAATGTTATTGCTTGACTCTACTGATATGTTAGCAGTTCATTGAAAGTATTGAACATTGATATACTGTATATATGGAACCTTTTTTAAAAAAAAATCCTGAAAACTAATTAAAAATTAAGAACAACCTAACCTTTCTGTTCCTAGCAATAGATTTAGTAATGTGTTTTGATTAAGTTAGTGGATCCTATATAGAGACAGTTCTGATCTAATCACACCATCTGAGGAAAAGCAAGGTCTTCAACAGTCCACATCTCAGGCAGGTCCAGTCCCATAACTAGGTTCATATAACCAACTTGCGGACGACTAACAAACAAGCATTGTTAGCAGTTTTGTCACCACTATTTTTTTCTCTATAGTCTCAGATGTAAGGTGTGTGTGTACGTGCAGATGGAACAAATTCCCTTGATGTTCCAGGACAGGGAAGTGCAGTTCTTGTTCAGGAACAGATGTTTGCAATAGAGGACTTTCACCCAACTATTTTCTGTTTCCAATCTACATGTGACAGGAAACACAGACTTGAAATGAATAAAAAGAACAGAGAAAGCATAATGGATGATAAAATAACAGCATGTAGAAAAGATGAAGAAAAGCTGTCCTTGTCCTAGAGGGGAAAATCAAGAAAGATAATAGCAAAAGCCACAGCGTCATCTGGCTTGGTGTCCTTCTTCATAAAAGCAAAAAACTGTTACAGACAATTTTTAATCTCTATTTATTTTTCTCCAAAATTTGGACATACATGGTGTGGGGTATTGAGGGGGGTTGTATTTGGGGCTGAAAAGAACAAACTTCATTATTTGATGCAAAGAAAAAAGAGAAAAATATAGCAAAGGGTTCATGTACATATAGATAAATGAGTAAGTCGGTGATTTTAAAATGACATAAAATCTTAATCATAAATCTTAGACATAAAACCTCTTGAGCAAATCCAATTACCTAAATCTACTATCTGCCAAACATACCTACTTTGCTTGCTGCTTTACAGTTCTTGGTTAGGTCCATGAAAGAATAAGCAAGATAAAACTAAATGAAGTAAATAACTATATTGCAAAAAATATTAAAGTGGAATGAAATAGAGCTTTGCCTTGCTAAGCATGACATTGCTTTTTAATCCATAAAGCACTTATGCTTCAGAGTAAAATCTTGCAACTTGTGCCAAAATATTCATATCTGTAAAGTGAAGGTAAAATACTGTGGAACATTTTTTAAACCTTTTAATAACTGGAATTATCCTTTGATATCTGGCTAGAAAAGGCAGCTTGGAAGAATGTGAGCCCTAGATCCTATCTCTGCTTTTCCACATTGCTTTTTTAAGTATGAATCTTCTCTTCTTAAATATGCTCGGCAAGTTATAAGGAGCAGAGGGAAAGGCATGCCCTTGAAAAGGCCCATATTTGTATGTGTAAAAATAAGCCTTCATAAATAACTGGGCAGGGCCCAATTAGACCTTTCCAATATTTGAGTGCTTCCTACATACACAGACTTGTGCCAGTTTACAAAAATAAAACGAATTTCAACAAACAGGTAATTACAGAAATTCAGATATCTTTTCCCATTATTTTTAGGGGCGATTATAATTTCTAGCCACTTTGAGCAGACAGGCAGGCAGGCAGATCAATCAGAAGTGCAACACTCATTCTAGGCATTGAGATACAGAATGTTCTGGGCATGGACTTTCAGAGGCATTTTCTTCTGGAGGAGAGCAAAGCTTTTAATTTGGCATGTAGCATATAACTAAATATATACAGTATACTGTATGTGTGTGTGTGTGTGTCTAGGTGATGAGAGCAAATTAGCTTGAAATAGATCTATACTCATCTACCTTCCTTTTCATTATCAGCAAAAATATGTTACACATATAGAATATAGTAGCTCGAGAAGGGCAGCATGGAAATCTAATTAATAACAATAACAATATAGTTTGTTGGCTATAAAAATTTAACTGCCTTGGATATGGCTCTTGGAGGCCATATGGCCCATATGGGTAAGCTCTGGTATGAGTAAACCAGAGTTATTTCAACAGAAAAAAACTCCCATGTAACACTTCCCTGGTACAAGCGAGGGGAGGAGAACCTGTAGTCTAGAGGTTAAAGCTACTGGTATCAGGTTCAAATCCCAGTAAGGGTATGGCTAGCTAATGAGAGTAAAATAGCTTGAAATAGATCTATACTAGTCTCCCTTCCTTTTCACTATCAGCAAAAATATGTTTTACACACACACACACACCACATGGATTTTGTGGTTTACTGTAGCATATATGTACCAAAACCAGGTAAGTAATGATGGAAAGTGCCCTCACTTTGAAATGTGCGCTGTTGGAGTCTGTATGGACAATAGATATGATTCCAAGGTGGTAGTGATGAATTTTTAATTTGATATAATTTGATGCTCTCCAGAGGAGCTATTCTACTGACGTCTGCATGTGAAACCCAGTTTGTGAAGCTGGGATCTATGGGACAGGCTTCCTGCTGCATAAAAGCTTCCTTGTTTGGATTGTTTGATGGTACTTGGAATCAAGTTGGAGTCCCTCCAGATCGATCTATGGCATTGGGAATTTCAACCTGTCTTCTCTGGATATGGAGTCAAAGGCAGCTCAGAAATTCATGCCCACTATGACATCCATGGACCTGCCCCAAATAATTCTGAATCCAAATTACAGTGGAAGTTATATGTTTAGATCAGGTTTTTTATCATAAGGCAGTGATGGTGTGTTGTGATGGACACCGAAGTAAACACACAGACCCCAGAGCTGGGATTTATGGGTCACTTTATTTATTAAATCTGGACCTGTAGAGGTGAATAAATTGGGGCGGAAATCACGTTCAACATTCCTGGGCAACTATGGGCGAAGCTCCTTGCTGAGCAAAGGAATGAAGCCATTGACCTTGGCCTTGAACTTGGCTTTGGCCTTGATCTTTCTTGCTCTTAACCATGCCCAAGGCATGTGGGAAGGCTCCACCTAGCATTTCACCTGTAGGCTTGCAGCAGGTGAGCCCCAAGGGCATCCCCTCCTCAATCACTGGGGCCTGGTGAGGGGCAGCCCTTCACCTTCCAAACGGTGCTCCAAAGGAGAACACACAGTTGCTGTTAGCCCCATTTTTTGCCCCTTACTGCCTTCCCCAGTGACCAAAGGGGTTTAATTGAATTGACCAAATCCTGGTGAAACGACCCTGCTGGCACCCCCTAACCACTCTGCTCCCCATCCACCCCCAGTGTGGAGTAGGTGAAAAAAACTTTAAAAGGGTTGTGGCTGCAAAAAATTCCTACTCAGCCCCAGTACGCGACCACTAGACACACTGAAATAAGGGGAGGGTGAGCGGTTGCCTGCAATCATGCCGACGAGCCGCAGGGAAAGAGGGCAGGGAGCAGCGAGCCTGCCTTCTTATACTGTGGCTTGCCACCTCGTCCTCCAACTCCATTACGCCCTGCACCAAGTGCAGGCCGTGACGGGTGATCGCACTCATTCACGCGATCACCCCAAGCTCTCTCTGCTTCGCCGGCGGTGGCTGTGTTGCCCGGCCCCGCCACAAGTGCTGGTCAGCCTCAAGCAGCCGGCCGTCTATATCTGGAACTGGGGACTGTTACCATCAATCTCTTGTCATGATCGGACACTCTCTATTGACCTTGGAGTTGTGCCCTGAAGCTGTGACCTGTTGCAAGGAGGAAGGATCTATTTGATTAGTCGCCCCGAAACACCTAGTAACCACTGAAGTACAGGGAAGCCGGGATTGTTTCTGTTTGGCTTAGTTGCTGCCAGGAAAGTGAGGGCAGTGATAGCTTTGGATATGTGTACCCCTTGCAGATTCTCTGTCTGTATGGATCCCAGATAATTCTCTGATTTTTAGAACTCCAAGTGATGAAGGATCATGATAGATGCTTAGACCATCACTGTGAACTTAAGAAAAGTACAAGTCTTTCTCAAGAATTATCTCATGGTGATACAAGAGGCAAAGTGCCATTATTTTTCTGTTCTCATCATGTCCATAAAGGGCTGCCCAATACCGCAGCCCAGTTTAAGGTGAATCAGTCCCCTTGGGTAGACCTCCTCAAGAAGCCATTACTGGATTCAGGAGAATCGCCAGTCTTTCCTTCCTAAGGAAGGTTATTGAGAAACTAGTCAACGTGCAGCTCCAGCAAGCCCTGCAGGAAATCTTCTTCAGTCTGGATTCTGATCTGGCTATAGCATTGAAACAGCATTGATTGTACTAGTTGAGAAAGAGATGAAGGCAACGTTGTGTGAAATTAATAAAAATTTGTTGCCAAGGTATGTTTGCCATGGAATCCTGTGCAACTGGGATAAGTCCCAAACTCCTACAGTAATATACAAAAGAGTTGAGTCAGAGCAGTGACCCTGAGGCTACATTATGAGATTATAGGGAAGGAAAAGGAGAGAGATTTGTTTTCCTTCATCCAATCGCCAGAGCCATTATATGCCATTAAGAGGCCCTTCTAATGTTCTCACACTTCAGATTTACAGTTCTACTTGATCTTACACTACATCCCAGGCTCCACTGTTTAGAACCAGATGTAAAATAACCAATTTAGCAGAATGTTTGCTTCAAAAAATAAATTAAAAAAAATAAAAATAAAATGCTCAAGTCAGAAATGAGTGTGCACTTCCAGTCTTGCCTAAGAATCCACATTCACTCTGTGTGCCTTTTTAAAACTTTCAGCAATTTAATATCAAACAAACAAGGAAATGTTCATATTTCCTACTAACTATGGGAATTTGCAAGCGTGCAAAGATTTAGAAGGGATTCCTGATCTCTTCTTTGCACATTCCTGGCTCTGCAGCATGACATGATTGACTGAGAAAAAGAAAATAACCTCCATGTTTCAATTTACCTTCTACATTAGCCTATTGGACATCACCAATGCAAATCTTCTTTTCAGAGCTAATTAAAATCCTGAATGAACACAATATGAAGAAGAGAGATATTCTGCAATATTTATACTACCCAATTAATGTGCATTTTACATGTACATGTGTTCTCATATACAAATGCATTTTTTAAAAATGGAAAATGGCTATTATATCTCAGAGAATATTCTTTCCAGTTTTTGGAGCTTGGAAATTATTAATTATTTCTCTCATAGTTCCCTCTAAGCTGAGCAGTGAGCAATCGCTCACTTAAAAATCATCATCAACTCAGAGTTTTCCAAACCTGCCCAGAAGCCGAGAGGGAAAGAGTGAGAGGGAAGGAGAGAGAGAGGAAGAGAGGAAGAGAGAGAAACAGATAGAAAAAAAGAGAGGAAGGAAAAGAGAAAGAAAAAGAATGGGAGTAAGGAAGAGAGAAAGAAAATCAAAATCTAGTTTGAAACTAGCTCAACTATTTAAGTGGCATTTTGATATTGATAGAGTTGCCCTATTATGAGCTCACTGTTATAGACACACAGTACAGTATTTTATTTAGAAATTCTCTGTGGCAAAACAGGGTGGGGTTTTTATTTATTTATTTGTTTGTTTGTTTATTTATTTATTATTTCTGTGCCGCCCGCTCAGACACTATACTTTTCCGCCCCCCCCCCCCCCAAATTAGAGGGAACACTGATTTCTCTGGTTCAAAGGCAACCAAAGATTGAAATGATAACCATGCCAAAAAATGCATTTATTTCGGTACCCTAGTCCTACTTTCTATTCCTTCCCATTCAGTTTTATTTATTTATTTAATTATTCATCCAATTTAAATTCTTATCTCTCTCAAATAGTAGGCTAAGTTTTTCCTCCCCTTTCACAAACAAACTATACATGAAATGGAAGTTACATAATGAGATCTCCTAGCGCTTTCTTGAATTTTTAAAAAGTATATAATAGAGGAGAGATTTTTGATTAAAGTTGTAACATGAGAGAAAGGAGAACGTCCAATTCCCCAGTGCAAAATGGGCTACTGATAAGGGGGGAAATGCCCATGACAAACAATGCAACAGACTTTTTAAAATGCTCAAAATCCTTTACTTTTATCCTTCCTTTGGCTGCTTCTAGGAAGGAAAACATGACACTGACCCCAAATTTCTTTTGCACTATAGTTTGAAACAATCATGTCTCCTTTTGGTCTTGTCTTTTACTTCACTCCTGTCAAACAGGTCTCTGGTTCTCCAGTTTTCTAGAATGCTACAGTTATCCTCTTTCATTCTGTCTATTCCAGCTAAAGGTTTTCCCAAAAAATAAATTCAGCTAGTAAAATGAATGGGACCTATCGCCAATCAGAATAAATTGTCCTGGCTAATTTCACTACATATTAATAATACCTGTATTTAACTAAAAGAGTTTCCAGAAATATCCTGTAATTTCACTGTAAAAATAAACCATTAGTTAATTAACTAACATCTGTTCAACAGCATTTCCTTTTATAAAACTTTCCCATTTTCATGAAGAACACTATACATTATTCTACATGCACAGTGAAACAGCATATTCTTTATCAATCTTACATCACATCTATAATACTATTATATATCTCACTATATTAATGTTCTATTGTTATAAAAATTTATCAAACAGAAGGAATTCAACACTGAGTTTTTGTGAGTTTTTGCATCTACTAATATCAAGAACAGAAACAGTATGGGGATTTTTCAAGATAAATTAAGAATGGCTAGTATCAATACTTCCAACTTCATTTTTAAAGACAAGATTCTCAGTTACATTTACTGAGCATTCTGTAGCTTACTTATTAATCTGTTTTAATTCTGTATATTTTAATATTATTTGTTGCAACCTCATTTAAAAGCATCACAATATAACTGCAAATAAAATTGAGAGTATTGTACGCTGTCAGTACATCAAACAGCCACAGTTTTCCAGGCTACATACTAGTTACTTTTTCACTGGAGACTAATTGAATTTTTTGGGTTCATCCACCAGTCATTATGCCAAAATAATAGCAATACAGAGAGCCTTTATATAACTCCAGCAATGACTGGGCATGGCTTTGAAAATGCTATAAATCACTAGTGAAGAAATGACCTCTGTAAAACTCGAGTCTTATTCATTTACAAATGAAATGTATTTATTGTGCTGAATCAGTGAGTTGGCTCCAAACTGTCAAGAAATTGTGTGTGATCTGAAAATGTTATTCTCTTGTTCTCCTTGATCAGCCATTTGTGATGAATTTCATATTGTCCTGTTGATGAATTGGTGATTTTGACTCTATTAAAAACATATTTTTGGTAAAGGAATAACGAGTATGTGTACATGTTCTATGAAGTTTTTATTATATAATTATATTGCTGGGTTGTTGCTATTTTTTATACACAGTCTCCTCTTTGATTTGGGATATTTATAAATATTGAAAATCAGTTAAAATTTCATTTCCAATGCAAATAATTTTGGTGTGTCCAAATGGCAACTCCCCATTTCCAATTCATGTGTATTTCAAGCAACTAGAAATGCTGTGTTATCATTGGAAATTTTGATAAATCTTTGCAACTTCCACCTCAGTGTCTTGGCAGGCCACATGGCAGGCCATGATCCAGCAATTTGCTGCAATTGCCAAAAGGATCAGAGCTGTTTTGGGCTGCATCACTAGAGGTGTCATGTCAGGATCACAGGAAGACATAGTAGTGCCATTCTATATGGCACTAAAATATTGTGTCCGGTTCTGCTCATCACAATACATAAAGAGTGCTAAAGACCTGTGAAGAAGAGCAACAAAGATGGTTGGGGGCTTGTTTAGAGGCTAAATCCTTCAAACAACATTTAAAGGAATTTGGTATGTTTAGCTCAAAGAAGATAAAAGTTAAAGGGAAATGTCAGTCATCCAATACATGAAAGGATGTCATAGAAAAGAGGGTAAATACTTTGTCTGCATATAATCTGAGGGTAAGATGAGAGCCAGTTGATGGGGGCTTGACAGCTAGTGATCTACAGTTAGAATAAAGAGAGATTTTCAGATTCATTCATTCATTCATTCATTTATTAGATTTGTATGCCTCCCCTCTCCGTAGACTCAGAAATAGATTGTGAGAGCCATTAAATGGAATAACTGAAGCTGTGGGGGCCCCATTAGTGAAAATACTTTTTTAAAAAAAGGGTTGATTCCACCATTCAGAATGATATAAGAATTCCTACATTGGCAGGGGGATTCTTTCCAACCTTACAATTCTGGGAATCTGCAAGTGGGTAAATCTGCTTATCTATGGGATGATGATGATGATGATGATGATGATACAAAGACAGGATGATACAGGGCTGGGAAGAGTGAATAGAAGAAAGTCATCAAGAAACTGTTCCCAAATACTGCTAAGTTGGTACATATGTGAGAAATTCCCACCAGTTTCATTGTCAAGAACAGAGAATTCCCTGATAAAATGTACCTCTCCAAGGGACGAGGAATCTCTGGGGCTAGGCAGTACCAATGAGTAGGTTATGATTCCTACTAAATAGAGTATTGACCTGTTTGTGACACATTGAGTTTTTTCAGCAGCCAACCTTCCTGAGTTACCATATAATAGTATCTCAGAGACCTGGGCAACACTTAGTTTGAATACTGTAGTCGAATGTTTTCAATCTACTGCAGATTGTTGTAATATCTTTATGTGTGCAGTCCATTGATTTGAACGTATTGAATGCCATAATATGAAATCAGCCTCCTCTGATTTGTTATTCAGATTAAATACTCGTAAATAGTTATGCTGGGAAATGCTCTCCTTGAACTTTTCTTTCTTTCTTTCTTTCTTTCTTTCTTTCTTTCTTTCTTTCTTTCTTTCTTTCTTTCTTTTTCTTTCTTTTCTAACAAAAAGAATCAAATAAATTAATGTAGTACAATATAACAAAATCACTCCTCACCCACCCCCTGCTCCGATGACAGCAGATCACACAAGCCATTTAATGGGCTCCATCCGGCTCTGGCTTTCCCAGGCTTGCAGGCAGAACCAAGTCTTCAGGTTTTTCCAGAAGAGTGTTAGAGTGGGGGCCATTCTAATCTCTGGGGAAATGATTGTCCAGAGAGAGGGAGCCACCATGGAGAAGGCCCTTCTTCTAATGCTGACTAAATGATAAATCAGCAGCATTTTTATTGGCATGGAGATATATGTACTAGTTTTGTGCATCAAGTGTTTGGCTTCCCATTGTTTTCAATTGTTTTGAAAACATAAGAACTTGGACTTTAATTTGGCAGAAAATTTAAACTTTTATTTTCACAGAGGGTAGTAGTAAAAGAAAACGATAATGACTGAGAATGAACTAGCACCAGAGGTGGGTTTCAGAAGATTCTGACAAATTCTGGAGAAACAGTAGCGGTACTTTTGAGTAGTTTAGAGAATTAATAGCGGAACTTTTGAGTAGGGTGGAGAACTGGTAAATACCACCTCTGACTAGCCCCACCCCCATCTATTCTCTGCCCCCTCTGGGTCTTAGCTGATCATGAGGAAATGGCAATTTAGCAGTAACCTTCCCCGGAAAGGGGGGGGGGAGATGGAGATTTTACAGTATCTTTCCCTGCCACGCCCACAGAACTGGTAAT